>NW_022883482.1:0-15053 GCF_011952255.1 Bombus vosnesenskii | reverse complement strand
GAATTTCCTTAACACGGTAGCAGAGCGTGGTTACTAGTTTTGCAAGATATTTAGTGCGTGGTTACGATCTTGCGAGTGAGTTTTCAGTAAAGAAAAAAAAAACTTTCAGAGGAAAAAATATACTTCGAGCACGTAGGAACGCTTGAGTAAGAAAAGAAAAAAAGAAGAATCAATTAAAATGGAGAGATCGGAAATCATGATACCTATATTCGATGGTGAGGATTATGGAATGTGGAAGCAAAGAATCACGATGTTTCTCAAATATAAGGAATGCGAGGTTGTTACAACTAGAATGAAGAACGAAAGAGACGATGAAGACTGGGACAAAAAGGATTTGAAGGCGATTAATATAATTTATAGTGCAATATCGAACAGGCAATTGGAGTATGTTAGGGAAGGAAAAACGGCGTATGATATAATAAAAAGGTTCGATGAAATGTACTTGAAAGAGTCGACGGCACTGCAGATCGTATGCAGAAGGAGATTGGAAAACATAAGACTGGAGAACTACAGTGATTCAGCATCATACTTTAACGACTTTGAAAAATTAATCAATGAATTAAAAAGTGCGGGCGCACAAGTAAGTGAGAGGGAAAAGCTGAATTACATGCTGAATACGTTACCCGAAGAATACAGCTACATAGCGGACATAATAGACGTATTGAAAGAAGAGGATCAAACGGTAGCATATGTAAAAAATAAAATAGAGATAGCAGAGAAGAAAAATAAATCCAATCGAGGAGAAAGGCAAACCAACGCCTTTTATGCTTCAGATGTGGAAGATTAGGACACTTTGCGAGAGAGTGTCAAAATGGCGTCCAAGCGGGAAGCAGTAACGGCTATTGGCATGGGCCAACACGTGGTCGAAACAGAGGAATAGGGAACAAAGGCAATACGAGCAGAGGACGTGGAAACTTTCATCGTCAATCAACAACCGGCACGGGCGAGCATGGAAACTCAAGAGCAGGCATATGGACAGCAACGGCGCACGCAGCAAACAGCAGTGAGACGAATGAAATAAGTAAGAACGAAATAGTGTGGCTATTAGATAGCGGTTGTACCGATCACATAATTAATAATATAAATTATTTCGATAAATCCATCGACCTAAAAGAACCGGTAAATATATATTTAGGCGATAATAGACCGATAAAAGCGACAAAAGTTGGGAATGTTATAAGTTATTTTGAAGCATTCGGAAAACAAAATGAAATAAATATGAGGAAAGTATTTTACGCGAAAGAAATGTCCGCAAATTTGATTAGTTTAGGTAAACTAACAGACAAGAAGAATACGGTTATTTCCAAAGGAAATATTGCGAAAGTAATAGATGAGGATAATAAACTTACAGCTGTAGCGTTCAAAGAGAATGGGACATATAGAATAAAAAGTATATTGAAAGGGAAGAAGCACTTAGTAAACAGCGCCGAACGTAGTGGTATGAGTAAAAAGGAAAGATGGCATAGGATGCTAGGACACGTAAATTTTACATATTTAGAGATTTTGGGTAAAGAGCAGCTAGTGACTTTCATACCGAATGAATTTGAAAAGGAACTTTTGAAATGTAGGGTGTGTATAGAAAGCAAAATGCATAACTTACCTTTCAAAAATAATCGAACTAAGGCTAGGGAAATAATGGAAATTATTCATACGGACGTATGTGGTCCCTTTAAGACTACCGGATTCAATGGAGAAAAATATTTCATTTCATTTATCGATGATTATAGTAAAATAGCTAGGATCTATTGTATAAAATCAAAACATGAGGTCTTTGATTCTTTCGTACAGTTCGTAAATGAAGCCGAAAATTTAACGGGCAAGAGGTTAAAAATATTAAGATGCGATAATGGTATCTCTGAGTTCGCTCAAGGCGGACGTAGATGTCGTTGGTAGTTGAGTGACTACCGGTGTTATCGATATCCCTTGAGGTTGTGCTGTTTGATCATCGATATTTCGTCTTCTTTTGAGGTATAGTAGCGGGTGGGTGACTGAGCCGCATATTGCACCTAATAGGGCGATTTCACATTCGTAAGTTTCACGTAAGTGGTATCCGTGTGCGGCTATATCTATTATTGTTTTGATTAGTTTAAATATTGCGAGTATTCCAAATATTGCTGCACTGACAGTTCCAAATTCCATAAAACCAGTCCATAAGCTCGATACGGTATTTTTCGCTATTGTCGTTAATGTGTTTTGTCCATCATTCCCAGGATGTTTATTGTTCCAGGGACGATTGTTTTTCCTGTTGCTCCTCTGGCCAATGCGTTCAAGACTGCAGATTTTCTGCCGGGAACATGACGTGGTCCCGTAGTGCATCAAGGTCTTTTGGGTATATATTCCGCTCGTGGCCAACGACGATGGTGCTGAATATCGCCACGTTTGGCGCACGTCCGGGCGGAGTTCCCGTGGTGCGATTCCTTTGCCAAACGGGTAGTTCCGAGTAGCATTTTGTTGTATGTCGTACCTTTACTTGTACCGGAATGCATTTGACTATATGGACCGCTTCTCCTGCGATCAAAGCCATGTGTCCTGGGTTTTGGTTATGGTGTATGCAAATTCGTCGGGCGGTAAGTTTGCCAAGCTTAAAGCGTTCTCTGTTAGTTTCTTCTGTGTGGTGTATCTTTGTGTCAGTGTATCATGGTATAATGTTTTCATTTCTCGAGTTTATCAGAAATAGGAATAACCTTTTATAGAAAAAGAAAATTTTATATTTATATATATTATATTTTTTTTCTTTCCTTTTTTTCTTCTTTTTTTTCTTCTTCCCCTTTCTCTTTTTTTTTTTGTTTCTTTTTTATTGTTAAAACCTTTGTTTTATTTTAGGTTTTACCTACTTGTTATCAGTGAAAATAAATATTATGAATACCACTTGGATTGTAATTATATACATATATGCGTACAAAATCCACTTCTACATGTTAGATATAATAATATAAGAATACTACGTAGATTAATACATAATAAAATATCCTTTTACTCCGGTTATATTTATTACTAACTCTCAATTAATCTATCTTAATTATTTTCTAACCACTTTCTATATTTATCAGCTATTTTATTTCTTCTTGTTAATCTGCGAAATCCATGCATGTACACTTCCTTGTATGGTGATCGATTGTTCACGAGGTAAGTTGCACTTTCACTGTTTTCGTTATTCGTTGAACTAACACGTTTTACATTCAAACAGTAATTGGAACACTCGTAATAAACTTCTTTTCTTTTTCCAAGTTTCCGCTATCTGTGTCATTCGACGAACACTGCCACGCCTCCACAGCACCGTTATAACATTTAGCGATGCTGCTCTTTGCATTAAGGCAATTGAAGTTAATTCGTTCGTTTATTTTCAGCTGGTACATGGTGTTCCGCAAGCAGGGAGCCATAACCTATTTTGCATGTAGACTTTCTTGTATGATGATTACTTGTTTACAAGGTAACTTTCACATCCCATCTTTTAATTATTTATTAAATCGACACGTTGTATATTCAAACAATAATTGGAGTACACATAATAATTTTCCCTTTTTCTTTTTAGGTTTTCGCTATCTGTATTATTCGACGAACAGTGTTACACCTCCTTTTGATTTATCCATAATATAGTTATAACATTTAGTAACCTTGTATTTTGCACTGAGACAATTGAAACTAATTTATTCACTTATTTTAGGTAGCTGTCATACATTGTGTTCCACGAACAACGATCCATAACCTATACTTGCACGTACACTTCCTTGTACGTTGATCACTTGTTCACAAGGTAACTTTCACTTCCACTAGTTAATTGTTCATTGAGTTAACACGTTTTATATTTAAGCAATAATTGAAACACGTATAATAATTTTCCTTTTTCCTTTTAGGTGTTCGATATCTGTATTATTCGACGAACTGCACTATAACATATACTACCGCACTACGTTGCCCACTGAAATCGCTTTATTCATTGCTTATTTCGATTATGCGCTAGTTTTAACTTGTTTAAATGCACCGTTCGCGGAATCCCTTTTACTTCGATCTTGACGTTTTGGTTCTGCAAGATTTCTAGCACTTTGTATGGTCCAGTATATTGATCGGAGAATTTTCCTTTACTGGGTTCTTTTAGTAAATATATCGAATCTCCTATTTTAAAATCTTGGGGGTTGATTCGTCGGTCGTAATATTCTTTTGATCTTAGTTTGGATTTTATCAAATTTTCTCTCGCCATTCGTTGTACGGTGTTAATTTTATCGAACAGATCTTCGAGATATTCTGCGTAAGTTGGTTCCATGTTCTCTTCGATTATTACTTCACCAGTAGGTTCTCTGGCTAGATGTCCAAAAACTAATTCGTGCGGGGAGAATTTCGTTCCTTCGTGTACAGAGGTATTATAGAAAAACATAGCTAGTTCTACCCATTCGTCCCAATTTTTGGAATTTTCAATGTATAATTTGAGATATTCTATCAGCACGTGGTGAGATCTTTCGATTGAACCGTTACTTTGTGGATGATATGCCGTCGTGGTATATTGTTTGATGCGGAATCTCTTTGCTACTTTCTTCATTAGTGAGGATGTAAAGTTCGTTCCTTGATCAGTGAGAATAGCTCTCGGTGACCCGAAACGACAAATAAATCGCTTTACAAAAACGTCCGCTATCTCAGCTGAAGAGATACCTCCTAGTGGAATCCCAATTGAGTATTTTGTTAATAAGTCTTGGATAGTTAATATTTATTCGTTTCCCTTTTGGGTTTTTGGTAATGGACCTATAATATCCATACTAACCTTATCGAACGCTTTACCTGGTGTGTCTGTAAGTACCATTGGTTGCTTTGCTTTTATTCTTGTGAGTTTCTTCAATTGACATTCCTTACATGTTTTTACGTAATCTTGAATTTCCTTTTTTATATTTTTCCAATAGTAACGTTGTCGTATTCGTTGATAAGTTTTTGTTATTCCTTTGTGTCCTGCTACGCTTGATTCATGTTTTTCTGGTACTATGTTGTTCCGTGCTTCCACAGATGGGGTAATTACTTCCCCAGTGCAAATGGTGATGGTTAAGGTTTTTTCCATAAATATTTCCTTTAATTTTCTGATTGTATATCGCCAGGGTATTTCCTCCAAGTTTCCTTTGCTAATGCTGAACGAAGTTAACTGTTTTTCATTTACTGCGTCGAAACAATCGAAATATCTCGCAAATCGCGAAGATTTCGTAAATTTTGACGAAAAATAGCCGTCATTTCCTTCCCGTTGGAGATATTTCGACGTTTAAGCACTCGTTGAACTCCATTTCACAGTGCTAATTCAATGCACAACCCTTTAAGCGTCGAAACAATCAAAATATCTCGCAAATCGCGAAAATTTCAAAAATTTTGACGAAAAATAGCCGTCATTTCCTTCCCGTTGGAGATATTTCGACGTTTAAGCACTCGTTGAACTCCATTTCACAGTGCTAATTCACTGCACATCCATTTGAGCGTCGAAACAATCAAAATATCTCGCAAATCGCGAAAATTTCAAAAATTTTGACGAAAAATAGCCGTCATTTCCTTCCCGTTGGAGATATTTCGACGTTTAAGCACTCGTTGAACTCCATTTCACAGTGCTAATTCAATGCACAACCATTTGAGTGCCGAAACAATCAAAATATCTCGCAAATCGCGAAAATTTCAAAAATTTTGACGAAAAATAGCTTCGTCATTTCCTTCCGTTGGAGATATTTCGGACGCTTACACTCGTTGAACTCCATTTCACAGTGCTAATTCGCATGACCATTTAAGTGGTCGAAACAAATATTCGCAAATCGCGAAAATTTCAAAAATTTTGACGAGAAATAGCTCGTCATTTCCCTTCCCGTTGAGATATTTCGCATGTTTGGCAATCTCCGTTGAACTCCATTTCACAGTGCTAATTAAATGCACAACCATTTAAGCGTCGAAACAATCAAAATATCTCGCAAATCGCAAAAATTTCAAAAATTTTGACGAAAAATAGCCGTCATTTCCCTCCCGTTGGAGATATTTCGACGTTTAAGCACTCGTTGAACTCCATTTCACAGTGCTAATTCAATGCACGACCATTTAAGCGTCGAAACAATCAAAATATCTCGCAAATCTCGAAAATTTCAAAAATTTTGACGAAAAATAGCCGTCATTTCCTTCCCGTTGGAGATATTTCGACGTTTAAGCACTCGTTGAACTCCATTTCACAGTGCTAATTCAATGCACAACCATTTGAGCGTCGAAACAATCAAAATATCTCGCAAATCGCGAAAATTTCAAAAATTTTGACGAAAAATAGCCGTCATTTCCTTCCCGTTGGAGATACTTCGACGTTTAAGCACTCGTTGAACTCCATTTCACAGTGCTAATTCAATGTATAACCATCTGCTGTCGAAACAATCAAAATATCTCGCAAATCGCGAAAATTTCAAAAATTTTGACGAAAAATAGCCGTCATTTCCTTCCCGTAGGAGATATTTCGACGTTTAAGCACTCGTTGAACTCCATTTCATAGTGCTAATTCAATGCACAACAATTTGAGCGTCGAAACAATCAAAATATCTCGCAAATCGCGAAAATTTCAAAAATTATGACGAAAAATAGCCGTCATTTCCTTCCCGTTGGAGATATTTCGACGTTTAAGCACTCGTTGAACTCCATTTCACAGTGCTAATTCAACGCACAACCATTTAAGCGTCGAAACAATCAAAATATCTCGCAAATCGCGAAAATTTCAAAAATTTTGACGAAAAATAGCCGTCATTTCCTTCCCGTTGGAGATATTTGGACGTTTAAGCACTCGTTGAACTCCATTTCACAGTGCTAATTCAATGCACAACCATTTGAGCGTCGAAACAATCAAAATATCTTGCAAATCGCGAAAATTTCGAAAATTTTGACGAAAAATGGCCGTCATTTCCTTCCCGTTGGAGATATTTCGACGTTTAAGCACTCCTTGAACTCCATTTCACAGTGCTAATTCAATGCACAACCATTTGAGCGTCGAAACAATCAAAATATCTTGCAAATCGCGAAAATTTCAAAAATTTTGACGAAAAATAGCCGTCATTTCCTTCCCGTTGGAGATATTTCGACGTTTAAGCACTCGTTGAACTCCATTTCACAGTGCTAATTCAATGCATATCCATTTGAGCGTCGAAACAATCAAAATATCTCGCAAATCGCGAAAATTTCAAAAATTTTGACGAAAAATAGCCGTCATTTCCTTCCCGTTGGAGATATTTCGACGTTTAAGCACTCGTTGAACTCCATTTCACAGTGCTAATTCAATGCGCAAACATTTAAGCGTCGAAACAATCAAAATATATCGCTAATCGCGAAAATTTCAAAAATTTTGACGAAAAATAGCCGTCATTTTCTGCCCGTTGGAGATATTTCGACGTTTAAGCACTCGTTGAACGCCATTTCACAGTGCTAATTCAATGCACAACCATTTGAGCGTCGAAACAATCAAAATATCTCGCAAATCGCGAAAATTTCAAAATTTTGACGAAAAATAGCCGTCATTTCCTTCCCGTTGGAGATATTTCGACGTTTAAGCACTCGTTGAACTCCATTTCACAGTGCTAATTCAATGCACAACCATTTGAGCGTCGAAACAATCAAAATATCTCGCAAATCGCGAAAATTTCAAAAATTTTGACGAAAAATGGCCGTCATTTCCTTCCCGTTGGAGATATTTCGACGTTTGAGCACTCGTTGAACTCCATTTCACAGTGCTAATTCAATGCACAACCATTTAAGCGTCGAAACAATCAAAATATCTCGCAAATCGCGAAAATTTCAAAAATTTTGACGAAAAATAGCCGTCATTTCCTTCCCGTTGGAGATATTTCGACGTTTAAACACTCGTTGAACTCCATTTCACAGTGCTAATTCAATGCACAACCATTTAAGCGTCGAAACAATCAAAATATCTCGCAAATCGCGAAAATTTCAAAAATTTTGACGAAAAATAGCCGTCATTTCCTTCCCGTTGGAGATATTTCGACGTATAAGCAGTCGTTGAACTACATTTCACAGTGCTAATTCAATGCATAACCATCTAAGCGTCGAAACAATCAAAATATCTCGCAAATCGCGAAAATTTCAAAAATTTTGACGAAAAATAGCCGTCATTTCCTTCCCGTTGGAGATATTTCGACGTTTAAGCACTCGTTGAACTCCATTTCACAGTGCTAATTCAACGCACAACCATTTAAGCGTCGAAACAATCAAAATATCTCGCAAATCGCGAAAATTTCAAAAATTTTGACGAAAAATAGCCGTCATTTCCTTCCCGTTGGAGATATTTCGACGTTTAAGCACTCGTTGAACTCCATTTCACAGTGCTAATTCAATGCACAACGATTTAAGCGTCGAAACAATCGAAATATCTCGCAAATCGCGAAGATTTCAAAAATTTTAACGAAAAATAGCCGTCATTTCCTTCCCGTTGGAGATATTTCGACGTTTAAGCACTCGTTGAACTCCATTTCACAGTGCTAATTCAATGCACGACCATTTAAGCGTCGAAACAATCAAAATATCTCGCAAATCGCGAAAATTTCAAAAATTTTGACGAAAAATAGCCGTCATTTCCTTCCCGTTGGAGATATTTCGACGTTTAAGCACTCGTTGAACTCCATTTCACAGTGCTAATTCAACGCACGACCATTTAAGCGTCGAAACAATCAAAATATCTCGCAAATCGCGAAAATTTCAAAAATTTTGACGAAAAATAGCCGTCATTTCCTTCCCGTTGGAGATATTTCGACGTTTAAGCACTCGTTGAACTCCATTTCACAGTGCTAATTCAATGCACAACCATTCAAGCGTCGAAACAATCAAAATATCTCGCAAATCGCGAAAATTTCAAAAATTTTGACGAAAAATAGCCGTCATTTCCTTCCCGTTGGAGATATTTCGACGTTTAAGCACTCGTTGAACTCCATTTCACAGTGCTAATTCAATGCACAACCATTTGAGCGTCGAAACAATCAAAATATCTCGCAAATCGCGAAAATTTCAAAAATTTTGACGAAAAATAGCCGTCATTTCCTTCCCGTTGGAGATATTTCGACGTTTAAGCACTCGTTGAACTCCATTTCACAGTGCTAATTCAATGCACAACCATTTGAGCGTCGAAACAATCAAAATATCTCGCAAATCGCGAAAATTTCAAAAATTTTGACGAAAAATAGCCGTCATTTCCTTCCCCTTGGAGATATTTCGACGTTTAAGCACTCGTTGAACTCCATTTCACAGTGCTAATTGAATGCACAACCATTTATGCGTCGAAACAATCAAAATATCTCGCAAATCGCGAAAATTTCAAAAATTTTGACGAAAAATAGCCGTCATTTCCTTCCCGTTGGAGATATTTCGACGTTTAAGCACTCGTTGAACTCCATTTCACAGTGCTAATTCAACGCACGACCATTTAAGCGCCGAAACAATCAAAATATCTCGCAAATCGCGAAAATTTCAAAAATTTTGACGAAAAATAGCCGTCATTTCCTTGCCGTTGGAGATATTTCGACGTATAAGCACTCGTTGAACTCCATTTCACAGTGGTAATTCAACGCACGACCATTTAAGGTTCGAAACAATCAAAATATCTCGCAAATCGCGAAAATTTCAAAAATTTTGACGAAAAATAGCCGTCATTTCCTTCCCGTTGGAGATATTTCGACGTTTAAGCACTCGTTGAACTCCATTTCACAGTGCTAATGCAATGCACAACAGTTTAAGCGTCGAAACAATCAAAATATCTCGCAAATCGCGATTTTCGCGAAAAATAGCCGTCATTTCCTTCCCGTTGGAGATATTTCGACGTTTAAGCGCTCGTTGAACTCCATTTCACAGTGCTAATGCAATGCGCAACCATTTAAGCGTCGATACAATCAAAATATCTCGCAAATCGCGTAAATTTCAAAAATTTTGACGAAAAATAGCCGTCATTTCCATCCCGTTGGAGATATTTCGACGTTTAAGCGCTCGTTGAACTCCATTTCACAGTGCTAATGCAATGCACAACCATTTAAGCGTCGAAACCATCAAAATATCTCGCAAATCGCGAAGATTTCGTAAATTTTGACGAAAAATAGCCGTCATTTCCTTCTCGCTGGAGATATTTCGACGTTTAAGCACTCGTTGAACTCCATTTCACAGTGCTAATGCAATGCATAACAGTTTAAGCGTCGAAACAATCAAAATATCTCGCAAATCGCGATTTTGAAGAAAAATAACCATCATTTCCTTCCCGTTGGACATATTTCGACGTTTAAGCGCTCGTTGAGCTCCATTTCACAGTGCTAATGCAATGCACAACCATTTAAGCGTCGAAACAATCAAAATATCTCGCAAATCGCGAACATTTCGTAAATTTTGACGAAAAATAGCCGTCATTTCCTTCCCGTTGGAGATATTTCGACGTTTAAGCACTCGTTGAACTCCATTTCACAGTGCTAAAGCAATGCACAACCGCTTAAGCGTCGATACAATCAAAATATCTCGCAAATCGTGATTTTGACGAAAAATAGCCGTCATTTCCTTCCCGTTGGAGATATTTCGACGTTTAAGCGCTCATTGAACTCCATTTCACAGTGCTAATGCAATGCACAACCATTTAAGCGTCGAAACCATCAAAATATCTCGCAAATCGCGAAGATTTCGTAAATTTTGACGAAAAATAGCCGACATTTCCATCCCGTTGGAGATATTTCGACGTTTAAGCACTCGTTGAACTCCATTTCACAGTGCTAATGCAATGCACAACCGTTTAAGCGTCGAAACTATCAAAATATCTCGCAAATCGCGAAGATTTCGTCGATTTTGACGAAAAATAGCCGTCATTTCCTTCCCGTTGGAGATATTTCGACGTTTAAGCACTCGATGAACTCCATTTCACAGTGCTAATTCAATGCACAACCATTTGAGCGTCGAAACAATCAAAATATCTCGCAAATCGCGAAAATTTCAAAAATTTTGACGAAAAATAGCCGCCATTTCCTTCCCGTTGGAGATATTTCGACGTTTAAGCACTCATTGAACTCCGACTTCACGGTGCTAATGCGTAAACAACCATTTAAAAGCGTCAGGAAACAATCAAATATCTTGCAAATCGCGAAGATTTCGTAGAATTTGGCGAAAAATAGCCGTCATTTCCTTCCCGTTGGAGATATTTCGACGTTTAAGCACTCGTTGAACTCCATTTCACATTGCTAATGCAATGCACAACCAGTTCAGCTTCGAAACAATCAAAATATCTCGCAAATCGCGAAGATTTCGTCGATTTTGACGAAAAATAGCCGTCATTTCCTTCCCGTTGGAGATATTTCGACGTTTAAGCGCTCATTGAACTCCATTTCACAGTGCTAATGCAATACACAACCATTTAAGCGTCGAAACAATCAAAATATCTTGCAAATCGCGAAGATTTCGTAAATTTTGACGAAAAATAGCCGTCATTTCCTTCCCGTTGGAGATATTTCGACGTTTAAGCACTCGTTGAACTCCATTTCACAGTGCTAATGCAATGCACAACCGTTTAAGCGTCGAAACAATCAAAATATCTCGCAAATCGCGATTTTGATGAAAATTAACTGTCATTTCCTTCCCGTTGGAGATATTTCGACGTTTAAGCGCTCGTGACTCAATTTCACGAGTTGCTAATACGTAACTTAACCATTTTAAGCGTCGAAACAATCAAAATATCGGCAAATCGCGAAGATTTCGTAGGTACGGCGAAATAGCCGTCATTTCCTTCCGTTGGAGATATTTCGACGTTTAAGCACTCGTTGAACTCCATTTCACAGTGCTAATTCAATGCACAACCATTTGAGCGTCGAAACAATCAAAATATCTCGCAAATCGCGAAAATTTCAAAAATTTTGACGCGAAATAGCCGTCATTTCCTTCCCGTTGGAGATATTTCGACGTTTAAGCACTCGTTGAACTCCATTTCACAGTGCGAATTCAATGCACAACCATTTGAGCGTCGAAACAATCAAAATATCTCGCAAATCGCGCAAATTTCAAAAATTTTGACGACAAATAGCCGTCATTTCCTTCCCGTTGGAGATATTTCGACGTTTAGGCACTCGTTGAACTCCATTTCACGAGCGCTAAAGCAATGCACAACCGCTTAAGCGTCGATACAATCAAAATATCTCGCAAATCGTGATTTTGACGAAAAATAGCCGTCATTTCCTTCCCGTTGGAGATATTTCGACGTTTAAGCGCTCATTGAACTCCATTTCACAGTGCTAATGCAATAAACAACCATTTAAGCGTCGAAACAATCAAAATATCTGGCAAATCGCGAAGATTTCGTAAATTTTGACGAAAAATAGCCGTCATTTCCTTCCGTTGGAGATATTTCGACGTTTAGCACTCGTTGAACTCCATTTCACAGTGCTAATGCCAGTAAACCGTTTAGCGTCAGGGAAACTATCAAAATATCTCGCAAATCGCGATTTTCACCGCGAAAAATAGCCAAATCATTTCCTTCCGTTGGAGATATTTCGACGTTTAAGCCTCGATGAACTCATTTCACATTGCTAATGCAATGCACAACCATTAAGCGTCGAAACAATCAATATATCTCGCTTATCGCAGAAGATTGTAAATTTTGACCTTCAGCCGTCATTTCCGCTTCCCGCTGGAGATATTTCGACGTTTAAACGCTCATTGAACTCCATTTCACAGTGCTAATGCACAGTAAACAACCATTTAAGCGCCGGAAACAATCAAAATATCTTGCACCGATCCGCTTTGAAGATTTCGTAAATTTTGACGAAAAATAGCCGTCATTTCCTTCCCGTTGGAGATATTTCGACGTTTAAGCGCTCGTTAAACTCCATTTCACAGTGCTTATTGCAATGCACAACCATTTAAGCGTCGAAACAATCAAAATATCTCGCAAATCGCGAAAATTTCGAAAATTTTGACGAAAAATAGCCGTCATTTCCTTCCCGTTGGAGATATTTCGACGTTTAAGCACTCGTTGAACTCCATTTCATAGTGCTAATTCAATGCACAACCATTTGAGCGTCGAAACAATCAAAATATCTCGCAAATCGCACTTGAAAATTTCGTAATTTTGACGACAAATAGCCGTTATTTCCATCCCGTTGGAATGTTTCGACGTTTAGAAAAGCACTCGTTGAACTCCATTTCACAGTGCTAATGCAATGCATAACCGTTTAGCGTCAGAAACGGTCAAAATATCTGCCTGCGCAAATCGCGAAGATTTCGTAAATTTTGACGAAAATAGCCGTCATTTCCTTCCCGTTGGAGATATTTCGACGTTTAAACGCTCGTTGAACTCCATTTCACAGTGCTAATGCAATGCACAACCATTTAAGCGTCGAAACAATCAAAATATCTCGGAAATCGCGATTTTGACGAAAAATAGCCGTCATTTCCTTCCCGTTGGTGATATTTCGACGTTTAAGCGCTCGTTGAACTCCATTTCACAGTGCTAATGCAATGCACCACCATTTAAGCGTCGAAACAATCAAAATATCTCGCAAATCGCGAAAATTTCAAAAATTTTGACGAAAAATAGCCGTCATTTCCTTCCCGTTGGAGATATTTCGACATTTAAGCACTCGTTGAACTCCATTTCACAGTGCTAATTCAATGCACAACCATTTGAGCGTCGAAACAATCAAAATATCTCGCAAATCGCGATTTTGACGAAAAATAGCAGTCATTTCCTTCCCGTTGGAGATATTTCGACGTTTAAGCTCTCGTTGAACTCCATTTCACAGTGCTAATGCAATGCACAACCATTTAAGCGAAGAAACAATCAAAATATCTCGCAAATCGCGAAAATTTCGAAAATTTTGACGAAAAATAGCCGTCATTTCCTTCCCGTTGGAGATATTTCGACGTTTAAGCACTCGTTGTACTCCATTTCACAGTGCTAATTCAATGCACAACCATTTGAGCGTCAGAAACTATCAAAATATCTCGCAAATCGCGATTTTCGCGAAAGAAATAGCCGTCATTTCCTTCCCGTTGGAGATATTTCGACGTTTAAGCGCTCGTTTAACTCGATTTCACAGTGCTAATGCAATGCACAACCATTTAAGCGTCGAAACAATCAAAATATCTCGCAAATCGCGGAGATTTCGTAAATTTTGACGAAAAATAGCAGTCATTTCCTTCCCGTTGGAGATATTTCGACGTTTAAGCACTCGTTGAACTCCATTTCACAGTGCTAATTCAATGCACAACCATTTGAGCGTCGAAACAATCAAAATATCTCGCAAATCGCGAAAATTTCAAAAATTTTGACGAAAAATATCCGTCATTTCCTTCCCGTTGGAGATATTTCGACGTTTAAGCACTCGTTGAACTCCATTTCACAGTGCTAATTCAATGCACAACCATTTGAGCGTCGAAACAATCAAAATATCTCGCAAATCGCGAAGATTTCGTAAATTTTGACGAAAAATAGCCGTCATTTCCTTCCCGTTGGAGATATTTCGACGTTTAAGCACTCGTTGAACTCCAGGTCACGGTGCTAATGCAATGCACAACCATTTAAGCGTCGAAACAATCAAAATATCTCGCAAATCGCGAAGATTTCGTAAATTTTGACGAAAAATATCCGTCATTTCCTTCCCGTTGGAGATATTTCGACGTTTAAGCGCTCATTGAACTCCATTTCACAGTGCTAATGCAATACACAACCATTTAAGCGTCGAAACAATCAAAATATCTTGCAAATCGCGAAGATTTCGTAAATTTTGACGAAAAATAGCCGTCATTTCCTTCCCGTTGGAGATATTTCGACGTTTAAGCACTCGTTGAACTCCATTTCACAGTGCTAATGCAATGCACAACCGTTTAAGCGTCGAAACTATCAAAATATCTCGCAAATCACGATTTTGATGAAAAATAGCCGTCATTTCATTCCCGTTGGAGATATTTCGACGTTTAAGCGCTCGTTGAACGCCATTTCGCAGTGCTAATGCAATGCACAACCATTTAAGCGTCGAAACCATCAAAATATCTCGCAAATCGCGAAGATTTCGTCGATTTTGACGAAAAATAGCCGTCATTTCCTT
>NW_022883481.1:0-20877 GCF_011952255.1 Bombus vosnesenskii | reverse complement strand
CATGCGATTATAAGAAAGATATAACAAAACAATCCCCCCTTCGGGAAATTAACCAAAAGATCGTTCGCTGTGTCGGCTCGTGCAAACGGTGTTTTCGATTATCGAGAACACCCATCGATCTTCGCCTTCCTCCTCTCACTGTTGGTAAATTATTACCCGTCTATGGGCAAGGCTGGCGAAATCACACGAGTCCCACACAGAGAGGATCGTTAGAATTATCCTCGATAGCTAAACTCAAAAGGCAAGAAAATCGTGGCGACAGAATGCATCGGGGTAAATGAATTGAGTTTCGGTCTTAACAGCGAAATTAAAAGAGAAGACGAGAAAAGAGTCAAACGAAAAAATAAATTTATATAAAACAACAAACAATCTCACATTCCTATCTAATCCAGCAACGCTAAACTATATATATCTAGCTAATCAAATATATATATATAATAACCTAACCCATTTCACATTCCAGTAAAAATCCGTTCGACGAGGAAAAATATTTATTGTACCCAGCTTTAATCCTCTCCCGCGCTAGTATCCCTGCGCATAGCAGGTTAGCCAAAAAGTGAAATTCGTTTACCAGTTGCATTAAGCGTCAGTTAACGCTACCCATTAAACGCAAAAGAAAATAATAAAAAATAAAATATTTTGAAATAGTCTTTGGACTACTTCTGGTGGCAGCAACTACCGTATTAATTAATAACCTAAATCGGAATTAAATACACAATAATATCATTTTAATTTATTTCCTTTCCGATTAAATTCAAAACTCAAACTCAACTATAAAAAAAAAAAAATTTTTTTTCAGTAAAATTCAACCTTAGATTTGATCGATTTAAACAAACAAATTGATACGTAACAGATTAGTAGTTATAAATTTTTGGTGGCAGCGGTGGGATACGATTCACGGAGGATTAAAGTTGGTTTAAACGATTCGACACGCTCCATAGTAGATTAAAGTTGTCACGCTCGATTAATAAAATATATATTTAAGAAACAATGGCGACTGTAGTAGAATCGTTAGACGAAGAAATGGTTTTGACATTGTCGGAAAAGCTTAAAGCATGGGATGCGAACTTTCGCGATATGAGTGCGAAACTCGCCGAATTACAAAGCGGATTGTTCGAGCTTAAAACAAAACAGGAACCTCAAACACCCAGATCGCCGCCGACAGCGCAACAGGAAACAGTCCAGACAGGTGGACATACCCAACCAATTAAGCTAAAAGACGCGATCGAATCGGTGCCAGTGTTTGACGGATACCGACCATCGGTATTCCATTTTTTAAGAGCTTGTGAACGCGCGCGAAATATGATTCCCAGATATCAAGAACCTCAATTGGTAAAATTGTTAGTAAATAAGCTTCGTGGACACGCGTTCCTCGCCATCGAAGACACGGAATTAATGAGTTTAAATGATTTCGGAAACAAATTAAAGGATCTATTCGGCCCAAAGAAATCTCTTAACGAATATAAAGGAGAATTAGGAACGATATTTCAACGACCCGGGGAAGATATACTTGATTATATGGATCGCGTTAGAAATCTTAGATTAGCAATAATGGACGGAGAAAGAGGCGACTACGGCATTATATCCCCCGACGTACAAGATACTATAGATTGGGAAACGAGAGAAGCTTTCGTTAAAGGACTTCCGAACGAGGTATATGTACGAGTAAAAATAGCAGGATACCATACTTTAGAAGATGCGTATCGACAAGCCGTTAAAGCAACACACGAATTGAGACAAATAACCGACAGAACGCGACCCCATCGACCGACACTCTCGAACTATTATAGACGCGATAACGCACGTCCCTCGAACACTAATAACAATATCAGAAACAGCCGCCAAGATCGAAGATCAGTACCTCCATCGCAGAATTTACCGAATACTAATAGACAAAATATCATGTGTAATTATTGTAAAAAACCCGGACATTTAGTGAAGGACTGTTACAAATTTAAAGCCCGAGTAGACGCCGGATTAATCGTACCCTACGCTTCGAGACCGTCGGGAAACCAAACACGTCCTTCGGGAGAATGGGGCGAGCCACGAGGGAACAATACGCCGAATCGCCCAAGAATACAAGCGGCAATCAGGCGACCGGCGCCGACGGCAACAAACAGGACGAAAGCAGCCACTCACGCGAGATCAACTCCACCACTCATAACGAGAGACGGAGCGAACGAAAGGCCGACAATAAGATCGAACGAACAGCCACTAAATACTGTGGGGGAGTCATCCCACAACCAAACGAGGCCACAGACAGAGAATCCAGAATCTCAAGACAAAAGGGAAAGAGCGAAACACAAACAACCGGCGAAGGAAAATCATCAAGAGTTGAATTCAGATTCGGAAGGCGACCTCTCCGAATTATTTCAGTAAAATTTAACGATTCTCCAACGACCCCAACTGCACGAATAGTTTCCCCAAATCTAAAAACTAAAACGAGTTTATTGTTAGACTCTGGATCGGAAATCAATATTATCAAGAAACCTGCTTTACCCGATTCAGCCATCATCGACGAGAAAGAATTAATTGAAGTGCGAGGAATTACGGCAACGAGCCTGGTCTCCCTAGGGCAGACGGTAATACAGCTTGCGGGCCATCCGGTTATTTTTCATGTAGTCGATGATTCATTGCTAATCGATCAAGACGGAATCTTAGGATCCGAATTTTTTGCAGGTTGTAAAGCTTGTTTAGATTATGAAGGAAAACATATCAAATGGGGAAATATTTATATTCCCTTCGACACTAAGGAGAAAATAATTATACCGAAGCGAAGTATAATAACGTGTTCAATTAATATCGCTAATCCAGAGATAAAAGAGGGATTTATTCCAAGAATCGAGCCGAGCAAGGGAATCTATTTTGGAAACGCAGTTGTGAGGAATCATAAAGGAAGAGGCTATATAAGAGTAATAAATACTAACTCAAGAGATTACGAATTTACAACACCGACGATGGTGATTAAAGAATTTGAAAATCCCTCCCCGCTTCCTAGGACAGCGTGTAATACAGTTCTAAAATCGAAGGAAAGCAGATATGAAAAAATAAATGAGTTACTACGACTCGAACACTTGAACGAAGAAGAAAAGGAAAATGTAAAAAAATTGATTCGTAACAATCAAGATAGATTTCATATTCCAGGAGATATATTGGAAGCAACCGATGTTCTAGAACATAGAATAATTACTACGGATAATATACCAATCAATACCAAACAGTATCGATATCCACCAATACATCGAGAAGAGATAAATCGACAGATTCAAGAATTACTAGATACGGACGTAGTGGAACCATCAATATCTCCATATAACTCCCCGTTATGGATCGTACCCAAAAAACCCGATTCGCAAGGAAACAAACGCTGGAGATTAGTTATCGATTATAGAAAATTGAACGATAAAACGATTGGCGATGCCTTCCCATTACCCAACATTACAGAAATATTGGATCAATTAGGAAGTGCAAAATATTTTTCCACGTTTGACTTAGCATCAGGCTTTCACCAGATCCGTATGTCGCAAGAAGATGCCCACAAAACGGCATTTTCGACACCATACGGACATTTTCAATTCAAAAGAATGCCCTTTGGATTAAAAAATGCCCCAGCAACATTTCAACGTTTAATGAACTCAGTATTATCGGGTCTGCAAGGAATAGAACTATTCGTCTATCTGGATGACATAGTGATTTATTCCAGGTCTCTCCAGGAACACGAAATTAAATTTAATAAATTAATGGAAAGACTGAGGACAGCCAAATTACGATTACAACCCGATAAGTGCGAATTTTTACGACATGAGGTGAATTATTTGGGACATATAATTAGTGAGGATGGCGTGAAACCCGATCCAAAGAAAGTCGAAGCCGTATCAAAATTTCCACGACCAAAGAAGGCGAAAAATATCAAACAATTTCTGGGACTAGCAGGATATTACAGAAGATTTATACCCGATTTCTCCAAGGTCGCGAAACCATTGACACAACTATTAAAGAAGGATACTCCCTTCAAATGGACGGAAAATCAGGAAGATGCATTCAATAATTTAAAAACAGCGTTAATGACGAAACCCATTCTACAATATCCAGACTTTTCTAAACCCTTTAACCTTACTACAGACGCATCGGGATACGCAATAAGCGGAGTACTGAGTCAAGGGCCAATCGGAAAGGATTTGCCGATTGCGTATGCCTCAAGACTATTAAATTCCGCCGAACAAAACTACTCTACCATAGAAAAGGAGTGTCTGGCAATTGTTTACAGCGCAATGCATTTCCGACCGTATCTTTACGGAAGAAAGTTCACTATCGTAACCGATCATAAACCTTTAGTGTGGATGCATTCTATCAAAGATCCTACTTCCAGAATTTGGAAATGGAAATTAAAATTATCGGACTTTGAATTTGATATTGTATACAAAGAAGGCAGAGCGAACGCAAACGCAGACGCACTATCTAGGAACCCTCCGGAAGTTTGTTTACCAATCAGGAAAAGAGAGGAAGTCTCACCGATTCGCTATCCTGTCCCAAAAAGATTCGAAATAGACACGTCAACGGAAGACTCTCCCGTGTTCGAAGCCAAACCACGCGTCCTACCTCAACCCACTGACCTTACAAAACAAGGAAAAATTTCTACTCGAAAGCATCTTACACTGGAAAGAACACCCGTAAAATATTTCGACGAAGCATTAACCGAACTTGACGTAAACACAAATAGAGGAATAACTGATCAAGGAAAAGGGCGCATGGACGTAACAAGCGAAGAAGAACCCTCCGCCGAAATTCCAAAACTAACTCCACAACGAGAAAAGGATACGCATGTCTCAAAAAGATTTAAACTGGATACGTCAACCGAAGATTCTCCCATATTCGAAGCCGAACCACGCGTCTTGCCTCAATCCAGTGATTCTAAAAATCAAGGGAAGGGTTTTACCCGAAAACATTTTACAATAGAAGAAACCCCCATAAAATATTTAGACCAAGCACTAACAGAAATCGATGTAAGTACAGATAGAGAAATAACCAATCGAGAAAAAGAAGACACGGACACGACAAGCGAAAAGGAAACCTCCACTGTAGTTCCAGATCTAATTCAACAACAAGAAAAGGACACGAGACCTACGATAATTGCGGAACTAAAAATTTCGGAAACCCGAGACTCGATTGCGAGAGTAAGTGACCATAAAGTAGTATTTATAGATATACACGGCAAACCGATAGACAAAGGAGCCTTAGAAATGAAGGAAACGGGAAAATTGCCTCGTTACGAAGATTTAATGTTAGAGAAAGCAAGATTGAATTACGATTCTGGAAAATACATTATATCCCTACCGATAAAGGAAAATAGAAATATTCCAATAACACCAGAAAATTTATTAAACTCGCTAAGATCTCTATTAGACGTAGTGAATGAAAAACAGTTAACTTCGTTTAGCATTAGCAAAGGAAACTTAGAGGAAATACCCTGGCGATATACAATCAGAAAATTAAAAGAAATATTTATGGAAAAAACCTTATCCATCACCATTTGCACTGGAGAAGTAATTACTCCACCTGTGGAAGCGCGGAACAGCATAATACGAGAAAAACATGAATCAAGCGTAGCAGGACACAAAGGAATTACCAAAACTTATCAAAGAATACGACAACACTACTATTGGGAAAATATGAAAAGGGAAATTCAAGATTACGTAAGAACATGTAAGGAATGTCAATTGAAGAAACTCACAAGAATAAAAGCAAAACAACCAATGGTACTTACAGACACACCAGGTAAAGCATTCGATAAAATTAGCATGGATATTGTGGGTCCATTACCCAAAACTCAAAAAGGAAACGAATATATATTAACCATCCAAGATTTGTTAACAAAATACTCAATCGGGATTCCACTAGGAGGAATCTCTTCAGCCGAGATAGCGGACGCTTTTGTAAAGCGATTTATTTGTCGTTTCGGATCACCGAGGGCTATTCTCACTGATCAAGGAACGAACTTTACATCCTCACTAATGAAGAAAGTAGCAAAGAGATTCCGCATCAAACAATATACGACGGCATATCACCCACAAAGTAACGGTTCAATTGAAAGATCTCACCACGTACTGATTGAATATCTGAAACTATATATTGAAAATTCCAGAAATTGGGACGAATGGGTAGAGTTAGCCATGTTTTCCTATAATATCTCTGTACACGAAGGAACGAAATTCTCCCCGCACGAATTAGTTTTTGGACATTTAGCCAGAGAACCTACAGGTGAAGCGATAATCGAAGAGAACTTAGAACCGACATACACAGAATATCTCGAAGACCTGTTCGATAAAATTAACACCGTACAACGAATGGCAAGAGAAAATTTAATAAAATCCAAACTAAGATCAAAAGAATATTACGACCGACGAATCAACCCCCAGGATTTTAAGGTAGGAGATTCGATATATTTACTAAAAGAACCCAGTAAAGGAAAATTCTCCGACCAATATACTGGACCATATAAAGTGCCAGAAATCTTGCAGAACCAAAACGTCAAGATTGAAGTAAAAGGGATTCCGCGAACGGTGCACTTAAACAAACTAAAACTAGCGCATAACCGAAATAAGCAATGAGTAAAGTGATTTCAGTGGGCAACGTAGTGCAGTAGTGTATGTTGTAGTGCTGTTCATCGATACAGATATCGAACACCTAAAAGAAAAGGAAAAAAATTATTATGTGTACTCTAATTATTGTTTGAATATAAAACATGTTGATTTAATAAATAACTAAATGAGTGAAAGTGAAAGTTACCTTAAGAACAAGTGATCAACCAATAAGGAAGTGTACGTGCAAGTACAGGTTATGGATCGTTGTTCGTGGAACATAATGTATGACAGCTACCTAAAATAAGTGAATAAATTAGTTTCAATTGTCTCAGTGCAAAATACGAGGTTACCAAGTGTTATAACTATATTGTGGATAAATTAAAAGGAAGTGCGACACCGTTCGTCGAATAATACAGATAGCGGAAACCTAAAAGAAAAAAAAAGAAAATTATCAGGTGTACTCCAATTATTGTTTGAATATACAACGTGTTGATTCAATAAATAATTAAAAGAGTGGAAGTGAAAATTACCTTGTGAACAAGTAATCATCACACGAGAAGGTTTACGTGCAAAATAGGTTATGGATCTCTGTTTGCGGAACACCATGTACGACAGCCAGCTGAAAATAAATGAACAAATTAACTTCAATTGCCTTAATGCAAAATACAACATTACTGAACGTTATAACAATACTGTGGAAGCATGGCGCTGTTCGTCGAACAACACAGATAGCGGAAACCTGAAAAGAAAAGAAGTTTATTACGAGTGCTCCCATTACTGTTCGAATGTGAAACGTGTTAGTTCAACGAATAACTAAAACGGTGAAGGTGCAACTTACCTCGTGAACAATTAATCACCAGACAAGGAAGTGTACATGCATGAATTTTGCAGATTAACAAGAAGAAATAAAGTAGCTGATAAGTGTAGAAAGAGGTTAGAAAATAATTAAGATAGATTAATTGAAAGTAAAGGGATATTTTATTATGTATTAATCTACGTAGTATTGTTATATTATTATATCTAACATGTAGAAGCGAATTTTGTAATGCACAATAGCGGTCGCATGCACAATGCATTATACACATATTAAATTAAATAAACTAAACAGTACCTTTATGGGCACAGATATAAGACGATTGAAGACAACCGTAGTAAGTATTTAAGACATATCCAAGAATCAGGTGATGTTGTGGAAATGCTCTAGGTAAGTGATGGGGCATCGAAAGAGTAGAACCTGAAGAATTAAAGACAATGTTAATCTAACAAATAGATTTTAATCACTAATAAGGGAACTAACTCACATCATACACAAAATAATAGCAAATAGCAGTTACATGCAATAATAAATTAATAGAAAAAATAAGAAAGGTTAATAAACACAGGAATAGGTTAGAAATTAATCAAGATAGACTAACTAAATATTAACAACATGACAGAACTCGGTGCAAAAGAATAAAGCTACGCTATGCAAAATATCTGGTAACACAATACACAAAAAACATTAACTAAATTAAACAAGAATTATATAAATGCAAGTCGTGTATAATCAAAACAATGACTATTGAAATTCGGTAACAACACAATCCATGCTATCACATTTAAGTAACACACGGTATTGACACACACAATATCATGAAACACAAAACAATATTACAGAAACACTATAAAATAAATTATAATAACAAATTCACTATTTCAACAACACGCTATTGTCGACATTAAACAAACGATACACGCAAGCGACCATGTTGAAAACTCGTCACGCGCACCCCAATACATTTAATAGCCAATACAATGCAATACAGCATTATAATGGCAATGCTAGGTACTGAACAAAAAATATAAAAAAAAAAAGGAGAAAAAAAGAGAAGGGGAGAGAGAGATAAGGGAAAAATATATATAATAACAACTAACATAACCATAACATATTATATTATACACATACAGGATAGGTCCGAACAAAACTTATAAAATTTATAAAATACATATATTAACTGTTCTCATATGTATGTACAGAACAGGTGGCGAGTTCATCAATATATCTATTAATATTAATAATTATAACAGACGACGGCAGCTGCCAGGGAACACAGTATGTAGACCCATACGGGAGCTGGGAAAAGGTCGTCGTACAAGCAACAGTGAGGATAAGTTTAAAATCAGCAGTCGTGCCAGTACGGATCGAGGCGAACAAAATTCTACTGAAATCAGGAACGGTATGTACCTTTAGCGAAGGAAACTGTCTAGACGCTGAAGACGGATACACTTATTGGCAACCACAACCACCCTCACCATGCAAATTTGATCAGTACGATGTACTATATGAAGGAATTGCTACAAAGATCCAGGAAATAAAAACCAACAGAGAATCAGCACAACCAGTTTACGCACTAACAACGCAGGAAGTAACATTTGCACTGACTAAAACCGAAGAACAGCCACAGTGTGGATATACCCTACTATCCACCGAACACCCCAAATTGTTCCTATTAGAAACAACAAGAGGAAATACGTTCATCTCCAAAAGGAAGACAGCAGTCGAAAACTTGGACATATTCGCATACGTCAACTCAAAATTCATTTACGTAGAGAAACATATTAAACGACAAATGACAACATTGTACCATGATATATTGACACAAAGATGTACCATGCAAAAGAAACTAATAGAGAATGCTTTAAGCTTAGCAATCTTACTGCCCGATGAATTTGCCTATACCATAACCAAAACTCCAGGACACATGGCCCTGATCGCAGGAGAAGCAGTCCATATAGTCAAATGCATTCCGGTACAAGTAAAAGTACGACATACAACAGAATGCTACTCGGAACTACCTGTTTGGCAAGGGAATCGCACCGCATTTTTAACGCCAAAAACACACATTCTAACGCAACACGGAAACTACAGAGAATGTAGCGCGGTACTACCTACACTATACAATATCGACGGACTCTGGCACAAATTCGTACCAAAACCCATGGAAACAATTGCACCACAGGAACTCCGCCCGGACGTACGTCAAACGTGGCAATATTCAGCACCATCGTCGTTGGCCACGAGCGGAATATACACCCAAAAGGACCTCGACGCACTTCGGGACCACGTCATGTTCCCGGCAGAAAAATCTGCAGTTTTGAACACATTGGCCAGAGGAGCAACAGGAAAAACAATCGTCCCTGGAACAGTAAACATTCTGGGAATAATGGACGAAAACACATTAACGACAATAGCAAAAAATACCGTATCAAGCTTATGGAATGGTTTTATGGAATTTGGAACTGCCAGTGCAGCAATATTTGGAATACTTGTAATATTTAAATTAATCAAGACGATAATAGATATAGCCATACACGGATACCAGTTACGTGAAACTTACGGATGTGGAATCGCCCTATTAGGAGCAATATGCGGCTCATTTACCCACCTGCTACTATACCTCAAAGGAAAACGAAATATCGATGATCAAACGGCACAACCTAGAGGAATATCGATAACACCAGTAGTCACTCAACAACCAACGCCATCTACATCCGCCTTGAGCGAACTCAGAGACACCATCAGTCAAATTTCCTTTGGAAATTTGAACTCCAAGGGAGGGGGTGTCACGTCCCGCGCTCCGCACGCGCCGTAACGAGAACAAGAAAACTATTCTATACAAAACGCGCGAATAAAGATTTGAATACACAAACGAACACACGGCGCCGCGAAACTAAAGGAAGGATTAACAAAGTGAGGGGCGACTAATAAATCCAATCGGTATAAAATAAAATAAAATAAATAAAACCAGCTAACGGATTGAACGAGTTACGAACCAAACAAATAAACCAGGAAATAAGAATAACTACAAAAGGGGAAATAATTGAAACGCCAGAAATACAAGTATATATAAATATATTTTAATCAATCAACTTGGAGAGTTACATACAAGTATAAACATATATGCTAGGCATGTAATAAATTAGTAAATATTAGAGTTAGCGCTTATAATACTATGCAATAAATACAATATTATCAATTTATGAAATATAAGTATATACAAAGTTAAAAACTAATAGTCTAACGAATACATAAAACATACAATATTGTATTATTAAAGAAATAAAAGTTACATTGTCAGAAACATATATATATGTGTGCGCATTCTATTAAACAGATACATACTCAAAACTAGCCTACGTTCCGGTAAAGAGTTATAAAATAAGAACTACGCTACGAAACATGCATGTCTCTATACAAACATATAAAAATCTATATTCTAAATTACTACTAATCTATGTGCATTCTACAATCTAAAATACATACTTAAAACTAGCCTACATGCCGGTAGGCATTATAAAATAAGAACTACATTATGAAACATGCATGTCTCTATATAAACATATAAATAATCTATTTTCTAAACTAAAACTACTATTAATAATCTACAAAAGAAATAGAACACACAACGCAACACTTGGGACTAAGCGACAACCTGTCGATAGCCCAAACGCTCAAAATAATTAACACCGCAACGACTTGAGGAATTACATACAGAAATTCTATCATCAAACACAAATATGTAAACACACATTAAACGCACAATAATCTAGAAACAAAACCTTCAATACTATGTTGTCACAATACAAGATATATATGTATATATGAAATCAAATGATTGACACATAACCTCAAATACACAAAACTATATCACTAAAGAATCTGAATGAAAATCACTTTGCCAGAAATATATACATATATACGCGTGTGCGTGTTCTATCTTATTAAAAGAAATTAATATAAAATAAATAATTAACATTTCATTTCGTATGAACATTACATGGGCAAGAGAAATGTGCATATAAATACGTATATATATATATATATATATATATATATATGTATGTATGTGTGAGTGCATATGTTTTATATTATCGAATACTCTATGAAATAAACTACTCGAAACAATAAATAATGCAATCGAAGAATTACAAAACATTAGTTATACTGAAGTGACACACAACATAAACATATATATATATATACGTATATTCACACGAGTTATACTATTTAATAATATTAATAAATAAATGTTCTAATTGCGGTAGAATAAGGAAAAACGAGCGACAGACGAAAATTACTTCGATATCAAACAAAACTAAAGACCCGTCACTAAAAACTTTACTGATGACATTTATGAGCGGCCATGTTGGATTTACACGCGTCATGGCGACAGGAATATTAGGGATTAATGGAAGTCAGGCGCGAGAAACAAATCATGAAAACACATTGTTAACACTTTTCTTTAATAAATTTTATGGGAAACTACAAATGTAAATATATATATATATATATTTAAATAAAAGGGGGAAATATAAAATTAAAAAATTAACAAATGTAAAATAGATAACCTAACACTATCAGACTAAAAAATATATATATATATATATATACACATATTGAACACAAAATTAATAATAATAAGGAACATCAAAACAGCGAACCAACAAAATTGAGGCAGCTACAATAAATCAAAATCGAAGCAAGGAGCTCCGGGATAAAGTTCGCTGAACTCACACATACACCAATAGCGCACAACAGGGGAAATTCCCTTTCTCCCAGAAGCATGGTGACGAAGATGCGCCTCCAAAACCTCTTCGGAATCCCTCTTTCGCTTGGGCTGGAAACAACACGGTATATTTTAAATAAAACGAAACAGGACGAACCAAACGAACTAAAAATAAGACTAAATACGTACCAGGGAAGTCTGGAAAGGAACCTCTGATAGAAACGACTCAGCAAACATGGTTCGAACGTCGATCACCGAAGCCTAAGGAAATAGCAAAAAAGGGAAAAACAATCAAAATCACAAAACAATCTTAATATGCAAACATCCAAACTTACGCAAAACAATTCGAAGGAGGAGGTCTTTGTTATGGGAGAGCAGCGGAGTTGCGCGTGTTGCCCGAGCAAACTTTAAAATGATAATGATGCTGCAGCCACCAGCCCTTCCACGCGCCGAAGAAACACCGGTAATTCCCACGGTACAGCACGTGGAAGTTTCTCGCGAAACGGACTAGATCAGCGTGGAATGCCTCAAATCTCCTAGACGCTAGCTCAGCGGAAACACAGGACTGATAAAAACTAAGTCGAAATATGATTTTGTCACGTACGATTCTAAGAAGCCCAAACTGCAACATCCCGATTCCCATGGAAGCGTACCCCCAGCGGACCACCACCCCGTGGGGGATGGCATTATAAATAAGCGATGCAACATAGCGCGGCGTTCATTATTAGTTCATTATTCGTGCATTATTCGTGCATTATTCGTTCATTAGTTTGCGATCGTTTGTTACTACGGCTCATTATTCTTTGCGTCTAGAAATTTGTATAAGTATTTTGCGTTTCGGGGTCTTTAGTTTTTCGATAAAGAGAAGAGAGTCGCGATTAAATAAAGTAAAATTTTAAGTCTTCATTACGATATCAATTCAGTTAGCAAGTCACACAATTTGTATCGAAATAGCTTAATAAAGTAAAGGTTGATAGAAAACTATATTCGAGATTAAATAATAAACCCAACAACCTTCGACGATCACCGGGACAGCTGGAGTGATGGCACCAGATAGCACCTTTTCCTCAAGGTAAGCAAATTAAATTTAAAAAACTTTCTTCTTCTCTGGCAATCTCGTTGTCCTCGAGAATTGAATCAAAACCTCCTATCATCGATTTTATTTACGGTTTTAAAGATAGAAATATTGCTTAAATTTTAAACAAAGGAGTTGTCCGTTGTGTCGGCTTGTGCGAACGGTGTTTTCAGCTACTGAAACACCCACTGATCTTCGCATTCCTCCTCCCATTGTTGGTAAAATATTACCCATCTTTGGGCAAGGCTTGCGAAATCACACAAGTCCCGCTCAGAAAGGACTAATAAATATATCGTCGGGGTCAATTGAAAATCAAGGACGATACCGGTATTGCTATTAACCGATATTCTTGCCATTCTTGCATGCGATTATAAGAAAGATATAACAAAACAATCCCCCCTTCGGGAAATTAACCAAAAGATCGTTCGCTGTGTCGGCTCGTGCAAACGGTGTTTTCGATTATCGAGAACACCCATCGATCTTCGCCTTCCTCCTCTCACTGTTGGTAAATTATTACCCGTCTATGGGCAAGGCTGGCGAAATCACACGAGTCCCACACAGAGAGGATCGTTAGAATTATCCTCGATAGCTAAACTCAAAAGGCAAGAAAATCGTGGCGACAGAATGCATCGGGGTAAATGAATTGAGTTTCGGTCTTAACAGCGAAATTAAAGGAGAAGACGAGAAAAGAGTCAAACGAAAAAATAAATTTATATAAAACAACAAACAATCTCACATTCCTATCTAATCCAGCAACGCTAAACTATATATATCTAGCTAATCAAATATATATATATAATAACCTAACCCATTTCACATTCCAGTAAAAATCCGTTCGACGAGGAAAAATATTTATTGTACCCAGCTTTAATCCTCTCCCGCGCTAGTATCCCTGCGCATAGCAGGTTAGCCGAAAAGTGAAATTCGTTTACCAGTTGCATTAAGCGTCAGTTAACGCTACCCATTAAACGCAAAAGAAAATAATAAAAAAAATAAAATATTTTGAAATAGTCTTTGGACTATTTCTGGTGGCAGCAACTACCGTATTAATTAATAACCTAAATCGGAATTAAATACACAATAATATCATTTTAATTTATTTCCTTTCCGATTAAATTCAAAACTCAAACTCAACTATAAAAAAAAAAAAATTTTTTCAGTAAAATTCAACCTTAGATTTGATCGATTTAAACAAACAAATTGATACGTAACGTCATTTCCTTCCGTTGGAATATTTCGACGTTTCGCCTCGTTTCAACTCCATTTCCTGATGCTAATTCGTACAACTTCTGGCGTCGAAACAATCAAAATATCTCGCAAAATCGCGAAATTTCTTAAAATTTTATTGAAAATAGCCGTCATTTCCTTCCCGTTGGAGATATTTCGACGTTTAAGCACTCGTTGAACTCCATTTCACAGTGCTAATTCAATGCACACCCATTTAAGCGTCGAAACAATCAAAATATCTCGCAAAACGCGAAAATTTCGAAAATTTTGACGAAAAATAGCCGTCATTTCCTTCCCGTTGGAGATATTTCGACGTTTGATGCTGGAACCGTGGCTGGCCGACTTTTGTACATTTTAAAAGCGTCGAAACAATCAAATATCTCAAATCGCGATTTTACGAATAATGATCATTTCCTTCCCGTTGGAGATATTTCGACGTTTAAGCACTCGTTGAACTCCATTTCACAGTGCTAATTCAATGCACAACCATTTAAGCGTCGAAACAATCAAAATATCTCGCAAATCGCGAAAATTTCGTAAATTTTGAAGAAAAATAGCCGTCATTTCCTTCCCGTTGGAGATATTTCGACGTTTAAGCACTCGTTGAACTCCATTTCACATTGCTAATGCAATGCACAACCAGTTCAGCTTCGAAACAATCAAAATATCTCGCAAATCGCGAAGATTTCGTCGATTTTGACGAAAAATAGCCGTCATTTCCTTCCCGTTGGAGATATTTCGACGTTTAAGCGCTCGTTGAACTCCATTTCACAGTGCTAATGCAATGCACAACCATTTAAGCGTCGAAACAATCAAAATATCTCGCAAATCGCGAAAATTTCGAAAATTTTGACGAAAAATAGCCGTCATTTCCTTCCCGTTGGAGATATTTCGACGTTTAAGCACTCGTTGAACTCCATTTCACAGTGCTAATTCAATGCACAACCATTTGAGCGTCGAAACAACTAAAATATCTCGCAAATCGCGAAAATTTCAAAAATTTAGACGAAAAATAGCCGTCATTTCCTTCCCGTTGGAGATATTTCGACGTTTAAGCACTCGTTGAACTCCATTTCGCAGTGCTAATTCAATGCACAACCATTTGAGCGTCGAAACAATCAAAATATCTCGCAAATCGCGATTTTGACGAAAAATAGCCGTCATTTCCTTCCCGTTGGAGATATTTCGACGTTTAAGCACTCGTTGAACTCCATTTCACAGTGCTAATACAATGCACAACCATTTGAGCGTCGAAACAATCAAAATATCTCGCAAATCGCGATTTTGACGAAAAATAGCCGTCATTTCCTTCCCGTTGGAGATAATTCGACGTTTAAGCACTCGTTGAACCTATCATGCTAATTCAATGCACAACCATTTGAGCGTCGAAACAATCAAAATATCTCGCAAATCGCGAGAATTTCAAAAATTTTGACGAAAAATAGCCGTCATTTCCTTCCCGTTGGAGATATTTCGACGTTTAAGCACTCGTTGAACTCCATTTCACAGTGCTAATTGAATGCACTACCATTTGAGCGTCGAAACAATCAAAATATCTCGCAAATCGCGAAAATTTCAAAAATTTTGACGAAAAATAGCCGTCATTTCCTTCCCGTTGGAGATATTTCGGCGTTTAAGCACTCGTTGAACTCCATTTCACAGTGCTAATTCAATGCACATCCATTTGAGCGTCGAAAACAATCAAAATATCTCGCAAATCGCGCGATTTTGACGAAAATAGCCGTCATTTCCCTTCCCGCGTTGAGAGATATTTCGATTGCTTAAGCACTCGTTCAACTCCATTTCACAGTGCTTATGCAATGCACAAGCGTTTAAGCGTCGAAACAATCAAAATATCTCGCAAATCGCGAATTTGACGAAAAATAGCCGTCATTTCCTTCCCGTTGGAGATATTTCGACGTTTAAGCACTCGTTGAACTCCATTTCATAGTGCTAATTCAATGCACAACCATTTGAGCGTCGAAACAATCAAAATATCTCGCAAATCGCGAAAATTTCAAAAATTTTGACGGAAAATGGCCGTCATTTCCTTCCCGTTTTAGATATTTCGACGTTTAAGCACTCGTTGAACTCCATTTCGCAGTGCTAATTCAATGCACTACCATTTGAGCGTCGAAACAATCAAAATATCTCGCAAATCGCGATTTTAACGAAAAATAGCGGTCATTTCCTTCCCGTTGGAGATATTTCGACGTTTAAGCGCTCGTTGAACTCCATTTCACAGCACGTACGTAATAACCATTTGCTAGTCGAAACAATCAAAATATCTCGCAAATCGCGAAAATTTCGAAAATTTTGACGAAAAATAGCCGTCATTTCCTTCCCGTTGGAGATATTTCGACGTTTAAGCACTCGTTGAACTCCATTTCGTAGTGCTAATTCAATGCACAACCATTTGAGCGTCGAAACAATCAAAATATCTCGCAAATCGCGATTTTGACGAAAAATAGCCGTCATTTCCTTCCCGTTGGAGATATTTCGACGTTTAAGCAATCGTTGAACTCCATTTCACAGTGCTAATTCAATGCACAACCATTTGAGCGTCGATACAGTCAAAATATCTCGCATATCGCGATTTTGACGAAAAATAGCCGTCATTTCCTTCCCGTTGGAGATATTTCGACGTTTAAGCACTCGTTGAACTCCATTTCATAGTGCTAATTCAATGCATAACCATTTGAGCGTCGAAACAATCAAAATATCTCGCAAATCGCGAAAATTTCAAAAATTTTGACGAAAAATAGCCGTCATTTCTTTCCCGTTGGAGATATTTCGACGTTTAAGCACTCGTTGATCTCCATTTCTCAGTGCTAATGCAATGCACAACCATTTAAGCGTCGAAACAATCAAAATATCTCGCAAATCGCGAAGATTTCGAAAATTTTGACGAAAAATAGCCGTCATTTCCTTCCCGTTGGAGATATTTCGACGTTTAAGCACTCGTTGAACTCTATTTCATAGTGCTAATTCAATGCACAACCATTTGAGCGTCGAAACAATCAAAATATCTCGCAAATCGCGATTTTGACGAAAAATAGCCGTCATTTCCTTCCCGTTGGAGATATTTCGACGTTTAAGCGCTCGTTGAACTCCATTTCATAGTGCTAATGCAATGCTCAACCATTTAAGCGAAGAAACAATCAAAATATCTCGCAAATCGCGAAAATTTCGAAAATTTTGACGAAAAATAGCCGTCATTTCCTTCCCGTTGGAGATATTTCGACGTTTAAGCGCTCGTTGAACTCCATTTCACAGTGCTAATGCAATGCACAATCATTTAAGCGTCGAAACAATCAAAATATCTCGCAAATCGCGAAAATTTCGAAAATTTTGACGAAAAATAGCCGTCATTTCCTTCCCGTTGGAGATATTTCGACGTTTAAGCACTCGTTGAACTCCATTTCACAGTGCTAATTCAATGCACAACCTGTTACGTATCAATTTGTTTGTTTAAATCGATCAAATCTAAGGTTGAATTTTACTGAAAAAAGAAAAATTTTTTTTTTTATTTTTATAGTTGAGTTTGAGTTTTGAATTTAATCGGAAAGGAAATAAATTAAAATGATATTATTGTGTATTTAATTCCGATTTAGGTTATTAATTAATACGGTAGTTGCTGCCACCAGAAATAGTCCAAAGACTATTTCAAAATATTTTATTTTTTTTATTATTTTCTTTTGCGTTTAATGGGTAGCGTTAACTGACGCTTAATGCAACTGGTAAACGAATTTCACTTTTTGGCTAACCTGCTATGCGCAGGGATACTAGCGCGGGAGAGGATTAAAGCTGGGTACAATAAATATTTTTCCTCGTCGAACGGATTTTAACTTGAATGTGAAATGGGTTAGGTTATTATATATATATATATTTGATTAGCTAGATATATATATTTTAGCGTTGCTGGATTAGATAGGAATGTGAGATTGTTTGTTGTTTTATATAAATTTATTTTTTCGTTTGACTTCCTCTTCTCTTTTAATTTCACTGTCAAGACCGAAACTCAATTCATTTACCCCGATGGATTCTGTCGCCACGATTTTCTTGCCTTTTGAATTTAGCTATCGAGGATAATTCTAACGACCCTCTCTGTGTGGGACTCGTGTGATTTCGCCAGCCTTGCCCAAAGACGGGTAATAATTTACCAACAGTGGGAGGAGGAAGGCGAAGATCGATGGGTGTTCTCGATAATCGAAAACACCGTTTGCACGAGCCGACACAGCGAACGATCTTTTGGTTAATTTCCCGAAGGGGGAATCGTTTTGTTATATCTTTCTTATAATCGCATGCAAGAATGGCAAGAATATCGGTTAATAGCAATACCGGTATCGTTCTTGATTTTCAATTGACCCCGACGGTATATTTATTAGTCCTTTCTGAGCGGGACTTGTGTGATTTCGCAAGCCTTGCCCAAAGATGGGTAATATTTTACCAACAATGGGAGGAGGAATGCGAAGATCAGTGGGTGTTTCAGTAGCTGAAAACACCGTTCGCACAAGCCGACACAACGGACAACTCCTTTGTTTAAAATTTAAGCAATATTTCTATCTTTAAAACCGTAAATGAAATCGAGATTGCCAGAGAAGAAGAAAGTTTTTTAAATTTAATTTGCTTACCTTGAGGAAAAGGTGCTATCTGGTGCCATCACTCCAGCTGTCCCGGTGATCGTCGAAGGTTGTTGGGTTTATTATTTAATCTCGAATATAGTTTTCTATCAACCTTTACTTTATTAAACTATTTCGATACAAATTGAGTGACTTGCTAACTGAATTGATATCGTAATGAAGGCTTAAAATTTTACTTTATTTAATCGCGACTCTCTTCTCTTTATCGAAAAACTAAAGACCCCGAAACGCAAAATACTTATACAAATTTCTAGACGCAAAGAATAATGAGCCGTAGTAACAAACGATCGCAAACTAATGAACGAATAATGCACGAATAATGAACTAATAATGAACAAAGAATTAAAGAACGAATAATGCACGAATAATAAACTGAAGAACGAATAAAGAATTAAAGAACGAATAATGCACGAATAATGAACTAATAATGAACAAAGAATTAAAGAACGAATAATGCACGAATAATGAACTAATAATAATGAACGCCGCGCTATGTTGCATCGCTTATTTATAATGCCATCCCTCATGGGGTGGTGGTCCGCTGGGGGTACGCTTCCGTGGGAATCGGGATGTTGCAGTTTGGGCTTCTTGGAATCGTACGTGACAAAATGTAAATTCCGTATTTCGACTTAGTTTCTATCAGTCCTGTGTTTCTGCTGAGCTAGCGTCTAGGAGATTTGAGGCATTCCACGCTGATCTAGTCCGTTTCGCGAGAAACTTCCACGTGCTGTACCGTGGGAATTACCGGTGTTTCTTCGGCGCGTGGAAGGGCTGGTGGCTGCAGCATCATTATTATTTTAAAGTTTGCTCGGGCAACACGCGCAACTCCGCTGCTCTCCCATAACAAAGACCTCCTCCTTCGAATTGTTTTGCGTAAGTTTGGATGTTTGCATATTAAGATTGTTTTGTGATTTTGATTGTTTTTTCCTTTTTTGCTATTTCCTTAGGCTTCGGTGATCGACGTTCGAACCATGTTTGCTGAGTCGTTTCTATCAGAGGTTCCTTTCCAGACTTCCCTGGTACGTATTTAGTCTTATTTTTAGTTCGTTTGGTTCGTCCTGTTTCGTTTTATTTAAAATATACCGTGTTGTTTCCAGCCCAAGCGAAAGAGGGATTCCGAAGAGGTTTTGGAGGCGCATCTTCGTCACCATGCTTCTGGGAGAAAGGGAATTTCCCCTGTTGTGCGCTATTGGTGTATGTGTGAGTTCAGCGAACTTTATCCCGGAGCTCCTTGCTTCGATTTTGATTTATTGTAGCTGTCTCAATTTTGTTGGTTCGCTGTTTTGATGTTCCTTATTATTATTAATTTTGTGTTCAATATGTGTATATATATATATATATATATATATTTTTTAGTCTGATAGTGTTAGGTTATCTATTTTACATTTGTTAATTTTTTAATTTTATATTTCCCCCTTTTATTTAAATATATATATATATATATATATATATTTTTACATTTGTAGTTTCCCATAAAATTTATTAAAGAAAAGTGTTAACAATGTGTTTTCATGATTTGTTTCTCGCGCCTGACTTCCATTAATCCCTAACATTCCTGTCGCCATGACGCGTGTAAATCCAACATGGCCGCTCATAAATGTCATCAGTAAAGTTTTTAGTGACGGGTCTTTAGTTTTGTTTGATATCGAAGTAATTTTCGTCTGTCGCTCGTTTTTTCCTTATTCGACCGCAATTAGAACATTTATTTATTTATATTATTTTAAAGTGACAATAGTATAACTCGTGTGAATATACGTATATATATATATGTTTATGTTGTGTGTCACTTCAGTATAGCTAATGTT
>NW_022883480.1:0-51390 GCF_011952255.1 Bombus vosnesenskii | reverse complement strand
TTATTCGTTGAACTAACACGTTTCACATTCAAACAGTAATCGGAGCACTCGTAATAAACTTCTTTTCCTTTTCAGGGTTCCGCTATCTGTGTTGTTCGACGAACAGTGGCATGCTTCCACAGTATTGTTATGACATTTAGTACTGTTGTAACTTGCATTAAGGCAGTTGAAGTTAATTTGTTCATTTATTTTCAGCTGGCTGTCGTACATGGTGTTCCGCAAACAGAGATCCATAACCTATTTTGCACGTAAACCTTCTCGTGTGATGATTACTGGTTCACAAGGTAATTTTCATTTCCACTCTTTCAATTATTTATTGAATCAACACGTTGTATATTCAAACAATAATTGGAGTACACCTGATAATTTTCTTTTTCTTTCTTTTAGGTTTCCGCTATCTGTATTATTCGACGAACGGTGTCGCACTTCCTTTTAATTTATCCACAATATAGTTATAACACTTGGTAACCTCGTATTTTGCACTGAGACAATTGAAACTAATTTATTCACTTATTTTAGGTAGCTGTCATACATTATGTTCCACGAACAACGATCCATAACCTGTACTTGCACGTACACTTCCTTATTGGTTGATCACTTGTTCTTAAGGTAACTTTCACTTTCACTCATTTAGTTATTTATTAAATCAACATGTTTTATATTCAAACAATAATTAGAGTACACATAATAATTTTTTTCCTTTTCTTTTAGGTGTTCGATATCTGTATCGATGAACAGCACTACAACATACACTACTGCACTACGTTGCCCACTGAAATCACTTTACTCATTGCTTATTTCGGTTATGCACTAGTTTTAGTTTGTTTAAGTGCACCGTTCGCGGAATCCCTTTTACTTCAATCTTGACGTTTTGGTTCTGCAAGATTTCTAGCACTTTATATGGTCCAGTATATTGGTCGGAGAATTTTCCTTTACTGGGTTCTTTTAGTAAATATATCGAATCTCCTACCTTAAAATCCTGGGGGTTGATTCGTCGGTCGTAATATTCTTTTGATCTTAGTTTGGATTTTATTAAATTTTCTCTTGCCATTCGTTGTACGGTGTTAATTTTATCGAACAGGTCTTCGAGATATTCTGTGTATGTCGGTTCTAAGTTCTCTTCGATTATCGCTTCACCTGTAGGTTCTCTGGCTAAATGTCCAAAAACTAATTCGTGCGGGGAGAATTTCGTTCCTTCGTGTACAGAGGTATTATAGGAAAACATGGCTAACTCTACCCATTCGTCCCAATTTCTGGAATTTTCAATATATAGTTTCAGATATTCAATCAGTACGTGGTGAGATCTTTCAATTGAACCGTTACTTTGTGGGTGATATGCCGTCGTGGTATATTGTTTGATGCGGAATCTCTTTGCTACTTTCTTCATTAGTGAGGATGTAAAGTTCGTTCCTTGATCAGTGAGAATAGCCCTCGGTGATCCGAAACGACAAATAAATCGCCTTACAAAAGCGTCCGCTATCTCGGCTGAAGAGATTCCTCCTAGTGGAATCCCGATTGAGTATTTTGTTAACAAATCTTGGATGGTTAATATATATTCGTTTCCCTTTTGAGTTTTGGGTAATGGACCCACAATATCCATGCTAATTTTATCGAATGCTTTACCTGGTGTGTCTGTAAGTACCATTGGTTGTTTTGCTTTTATTCTTGTGAGTTTCTTCAATTGACATTCCTTACATGTTCTTACGTAATCTTGAATTTCCCTTTTCATATTTTCCCAATAGTAGTGTTGTCGTATTCTTTGATAAGTTTTGGTAATTCCTTTGTGTCCTGCTACGCTTGATTCATGTTTTTCTCGTATTATGCTGTTCCGCGCTTCCACAGGTGGAGTAATTACTTCTCCAGTGCAAATGGTGATGGATAAGGTTTTTTCCATAAATATTTCTTTTAATTTTCTGATTGTATATCGCCAGGGTATTTCCTCTAAGTTTCCTTTGCTAATGCTAAACGAAGTTAACTGTTTTTCATTCACTACGTCTAATAGAGATCTTAGCGAGTTTAATAAATTTTCTGGTGTTATTGGAATATTTCTATTTTCCTTTATCGGTAGGGATATAATGTATTTTCCAGAATCGTAATTCAATCTTGCTTTCTCTAACATTAAATCTTCGTAACGAGGCAATTTTCCCGTTTCCTTCATTTCTAAGGCTCCCTTGTCTATCGGTTTGCTGTGTATATCTATAAATACTACTTTATGGTCACTTACTCTCGCAATCGAGTCTCGGGTTTCCGAAATTTTTAGTTCCGCAATTATCGTAGGTCTCGTGTCCTTTTCTTGTTGTTGAATTAGATCTGGAACTACAGTGGAGGTTTCCCTTTCGCTTGTCGTGTCCGTGTCTTCTTTTTCTCGATTGGTTATTTCTCTATCTGTACTTACATCGATTTCTGTTAGTGCTTGGTCTAAATATTTTATGGGGGTTTCTTCTATTGTAAAATGTTTTCGGGTAAAACCCTTCCCTTGATTTTTAGAATCACTGGATTGAGGCAAGACGCGCGGTTTGGCTTCGAATATGGGAGAATCTTCCGTTGACGTGTCTATTTCGAATCTTTTTGGGACAGGATAGCGAATCGGTGAGACTTCCTCTCTTTTCCTGATTGGTAAACAAACTTCCGGAGGGTTCCTAGATAGTGCGTCTGCGTTTGCGTTCGCTCTGCCTTCTTTGTATACAATATCAAATTCAAAGTCCGATAATTTTAATTTCCATTTCCAAATTCTGGAAGTAGGATCTTTGATAGAATGCATCCACACTAAAGGTTTATGATCGGTTACGATAGTGAACTTTCTTCCGTAAAGATACGGTCGGAAATGCATTGCGCTGTAAACAATTGCCAGACACTCCTTTTCTATGGTAGAGTAGTTTTGTTCGGCGGAATTTAATAGTCTTGAGGCATACGCAATCGGCAAATCCTTTCCGATTGGCCCTTGACTCAGTACTCCGCTTATTGCGTATCCCGATGCGTCTGTAGTAAGGTTAAAGGGTTTAGAAAAGTCTGGATATTGTAGAATGGGTTTCGTCATTAACGCTGTTTTTAAATTATTGAATGCATCTTCCTGATTTTCCGTCCATTTGAAGGGAGTATCCTTCTTTAATAGTTGTGTCAACGGTTTTGCGACCTTGGAGAAATCGGGTATAAATCTTCTGTAATATCCTGCTAGTCCCAGAAATTGTTTGATATTTTTCGCCTTCTTTGGTCGTGGAAATTTTGATACGGCTTCGACTTTCTTTGGATCGGGTTTCACGCCATCCTCACTAATTATATGTCCCAAATAATTCACCTCATGTCGTAAAAATTCGCACTTATCGGGTTGTAATCGTAATTTGGCTGTCCTCAGTCTTTCCATTAATTTATTAAATTTAATTTCGTGTTCCTGGAGAGACCTGGAATAAATCACTATGTCATCCAGATAGACGAATAGTTCTATTCCTTGCAGACCCGATAATACTGAGTTCATTAAACGTTGAAATGTTGCTGGGGCATTTTTTAATCCAAAGGGCATTCTTTTGAATTGAAAATGTCCGTATGGTGTCGAAAATGCCGTTTTGTGGGCATCTTCTTGCGACATACGGATCTGGTGAAAGCCTGATGCTAAGTCAAACGTGGAAAAATATTTTGCACTTCCTAATTGATCCAATATTTCTGTAATGTTGGGTAATGGGAAGGCATCGCCAATCGTTTTATCGTTCAATTTTCTATAATCGATAACTAATCTCCAGCGTTTGTTTCCTTGCGAATCGGGTTTTTTGGGTACGATCCATAACGGGGAGTTATATGGAGATATTGATGGTTCCACTACGTCCGTATCTAGTAATTCTTGAATCTGTCGATTTATCTCTTCTCGATGTATTGGTGGATATCGATACTGTTTGGTATTGATTGGTATATTATCCGTAGTAATTATTCTATGTTCTAGAACATCGGTTGCTTCCAATATATCTCCTGGAATATGAAATCTATCTTGATTGTTACGAATCAATTTTTTTACATTTTCCTTTTCTTCTTCGTTCAAGTGTTCGAGTCGTAGTAACTCATTAATTTTTTCATATCTGCTTTCCTTCGATTTTAGAACTGTATTACACGCTGTCCTAGGAAGCGGGGAGGGATTTTCAAATTCTTTAATCACCATCGTCGGTGTTGTAAATTCGTAATCTCTTGAGTTAGTATTTATTACTCTTATATAGCCTCTTCCTTTATGATTCCTCACAACTGCGTTTCCAAAATAGATTCCCTTGCTCGGCTCGATTCTTGGAATAAATCCCTCTTTTATCTCTGGATTAGCGATATTAATTGAACACGTTATTATACTTCGCTTCGGTATAATTATTTTCTCCTTAGTGTCGAAGGGAATATAAATATTTCCCCATTTGATATGTTTTTCTTCATAATCTAAACAAGCTTTACAACCTGCAAAAAATTCGGATCCTAAGATTCCGTCTTGATCGATTAGCAATGAATCATCGACTACATGAAAAATAACCGGATGGCCCGCAACCTGTATTACCGTCTGCCCTAGGGAGACCAGGCTCGTTGCCGTAATTCCTCGCACTTCAATTAATTCTTTCTCGTCGATGATGGCTGAATCGGGTAAAGCAGGTTTCTTGATAATATTGATTTCCGATCCAGAGTCTAACAATAAACTCGTTTTAGTTTTTAGATTTGGGGAAACTATTCGTGCAGTTGGGGTCGTTGGAGAATCGTTAAATTTTACTGAAATAATTCGGAGAGGTCGCCTTCCGAATCTGAATTCAACTCTTGATGGTTTTCCTTCGCCGGTTGTTTGTGTTTCGCTCTTTCCCTTTTGTCTTGAGATTCTGGATTCTCTGTCTGTGGCCTCGTTTGGTTGTGGGATGACTCCCCCACAGTATTTAGTGGCTGTTCGTTCGATCTTATTGTCGGCCTTTCGTTCGCTCCGTCTCTCGTTATGGGTGGTGGAGTTGATCTCGCGTGAGTGGCTGCTCTCGTCCTGTTTGTTGCCGTCGGCGCCGGTCGCCTGATTGCCGCTTGTACTCTTGGGCGATTCGGCGTATTGTTCCCTCGTGGCTCGCCCCATTCTCCCGAAGGACGTGTTTGGTTTCCCGACGGTCTCGAAGCGTAGGGTACGATTAATCCGGCGTCTACTCGGGCTTTAAATTTGTAACAGTCCTTCACTAAATGTCCGGGTTTTTTACAATAATTACACATGATATTTTGTCTATTAGTATTCGGTAAATTCTGCGATGGAGGTACTGATCTTCGATCTTGGCGGCTGTTTCTGATATTGTTATTAGTGTTCGAGGGACGTGCGTTATCGCGTCTATAATAGTTCGAGAGTGTCGGTCGATGGGGTCGCGTTCTGTCGGTTATTTGTCTCAATTCGTGTGTTGCTTTAACAGCTTGTCGATACGCATCTTCTAAAGTATGGTATCCTGCTATTTTTACTCGTACATATACCTCGTTCGGAAGTCCTTTAACGAAAGCTTCTCTCGTTTCCCAATCTATAGTATCTTGTACGTCGGGGGATATAATGCCGTAGTCGCCTCTTTCTCCGTCCATTATTGCTAATCTAAGATTTCTAACGCGATCCATATAATCTAGTATATCTTCCCCGGGTCGTTGAAATATCGTTCCTAATTCTCCTTTATATTCGTTAAGAGATTTCTTTGGGCCGAATAGATCCTTTAATTTGTTTCCGAAATCATTTAAACTCATTAATTCCGTGTCTTCGATGGCGAGGAACGCGTGTCCACGAAGCTTATTTACTAACAATTTTACCAATTGAGGTTCTTGATATCTGGGAATCATATTTCGCGCGCGTTCACAAGCTCTTAAAAAATGGAATACCGATGGTCGATATCCGTCAAACACTGGCACCGATTCGATCGCGTCTTTTAGCTTAATTGGTTGGGTATGTCCACCTGTCTGGACTGTTTCCTGTTGCGCTGTCGGCGGCGATCTGGGTGTTTGAGGTTCCTGTTTTGTTTTAAGCTCGAACAATCCGTTTTGTAATTCGGCGAGTTTCGCACTCATATCGCGAAAGTTCGCATCCCATGCTTTAAGTTTTTCCGACAATGTCAAAACCATTTCTTCGTCTAACGATTCTACTACAGTCGCCATTGTTTCTTAAATATATATTTTATTAATCGAGCGTGACAACTTTAATCTACTATGGAGCGTGTCGAATCGTTTAAACCAACTTTAATCCTCCGTGAATCGTATCCCACCGCTGCCACCAAAAATTTATAACTACTAATCTGTTACGTATCAATTTGTTTGTTTAAATCGATCAAATCTAAGGTTGAATTTTACTGAAAAAAAATTTTTTTTTTTTTATAGTTGAGTTTGAGTTTTGAATTTAATCGGAAAGGAAATAAATTAAAATGATATTATTGTGTATTTAATTCCGATTTAGGTTATTAATTAATACGGTAGTTGCTGCCACCAGTAGTCCAAAGACTATTTCAAAATATTTTATTTTTTATTATTTTCCTTTGCGTTTAATGGGTAGCGTTAACTGACGCTTAATGCAACCGGTAAACGAATTTCCCTTTTCGGCTAACCTGCTATGCGCAGGGATACTAGCGCGGGAGAGGATTAAAGCTGGGTACAATAAATATTTTTCCTCGTCGAACGGATTTTTACTTGAATGTGAAATGGGTTAGGTTATTATATATATATATATATATATTTGATTAGCTAGATATATATATTTTAGCGTTGCTGGATTAGATAGGAATGTGAGATTGTTTGTTGTTTTATATAAATTTATTTTTTCGTTTGACTTCCTCTTCTCTTTTAATTTCACTGTTAAGACCGAAACTCAATTCATTTACCCCGATGGATTCTGTCGCCACGATTTTCTTGCCTTTTGAATTTAGCTATCGAGGATAATTCTAACGATCCTCTCTGTGTGGGACTCGTGTGATTTCGCCAGCCTTGCCCAAAGACGGGTAATAATTTACCAACAGTGGGAGGAGGAAGGCGAAGATCGATGGGTGTTCTCGATAATCGAAAACACCGTTTGCACGAGCCGACACAGCGAACGATCTTTTGGTTAATTTCCCGAAGGGGGGATTGTTTTGTTATATCTTTCTTATAATCGCATGCAAGAATGGCAAGAATATCGGTTAATAGCAATACCGGTATCGTTCTTGATTTTCAATTGACCCCGACGGTATATTTATTAGTCCTTTCTGAGCGAGACTTGTGTGATTTCGCAAGCCTTGCCCAAAGATGGGTAATATTTTACCAACAATGGGAGGAGGAATGCGAAGATCAGTGGGTGTTTCAGTAGCTGAAAACACCGTTCGCACAAGCCGACACAACGGACAACTCCTTTGTTTATAATTTAAGCAATATTTCTATCTTTAAAACCGTAAATGAAATCGATGATAGGAGGTTTTGATTCAATTCTCGAGGACAACGAGATTGCCAGAGAAGAAGAAAGTTTTTTAAATTTAATTTGCTTACCTTGAGGAAAAGGTGCTATCTGGTGCCATCACTCCAGCTGTCCCGGTGATCGTCGAAGGTTGTTGGGTTTATTATTTAATCTCGAATATAGTTTTCTATCAACCTTTACTTTATTAAACTATTTCGATACAAATTGAGTGACTTGCTAACTGAATTGATATCGTAATGAAGGCTTAAAATTTTACTTTATTTAATCGCGACTCTCTTCTCTTTATCGAAAAACTAAAGACCCCGAAACGCAAAATACTTATACAAATTTCTAGACGCAAAGAATAATGAGCCGTAGTAACAAACGATCGCAAACTAATGAACGAATAATGCACGAATAATGAACTAATAATGGACAAAGAATTAAAGAACGAATAATGCACGAATAATGAACTAATAATGAACAAAGAATTAAAGAACGAATAATGCACGAATAATGAACTAATAATGAACAAAGAATTAAAGAACGAATAATGCACGAATAATGAACTAATAATGAACAAAGAATTAAAGAACGAATAATGCACGAATAATGAACTAATAATGAACAAAGAATTAAAGAACGAATAATGCACGAATAATGAACTAATAATGAACGCCGCGCTATGTTGCATCGCTTATTTATAATGCCATCCCCCATGGGGTGGTGGTCCGCTGGGGGTACCCTTCCGTGGGAATCGGGATGTTGCAGTTTGGACTTCTTGGAATCGTACGTGACAAAATGTAAATTCCGTATTTCGACTTAGTTTCTATCAGTCCTGTGTTTCTGCTGAGCTAGCGTCTAGGAGATTTGAGGCATTCCACGCTGATCTAGTCCGTTTCGCGAGAAACTTCCACGTGCTGTACCGTGGGAATTACCGGTGTTTCTTCGGCGCGTGGAAGGGCTGGTGGCTGCAGCATCATTATTATTTTAAAGTTTGCTCGGGCAACACGCGCAACTCCGCTGCTCTCCCATAACAAAGACCTCCTCCTTCGAATTGTTTTGCGTAAGTTTGGATGTTTGCATATTAAGATTGTTTTGTGATTTTGATTGTTTTTCCCTTTTTTGCTATTTCCTTAGGCTTCGGTGATCGACGTTCGAACCATGTTTGCTGAGTCGTTTCTATCAGAGGTTCCTTTCCAGACTTCCCTGGTACGTATTTAGTCTTATTTTTAGTTCGTTTGGTTCGTCCTGTTTCGTTTTATTTAAAATATACCGTGTTGTTTCCAGCCCAAGCGAAAGAGGGATTCCGAAGAGGTTTTGGAGGCGCATCTTCGTCACCATGCTTCTGGGAGAAAGGGAATTTCCCCTGTTGTGCGCTATTGGTGTATGTGTGAGTTCAGCGAAATTTATCCCGGAGCTCCTTGCTTCGATTTTGATTTATTGTAGCTGTCTCAATTTTGTTGGTTCGCTGTTTTGATGTTCCTTATTATTATTAATTTTGTGTTCAATATGTGTATATATATATATATATATTTTTTTTAGTCTGATAGTGTTAGGTTATCTATTTTACATTTGTTAATTTTTTAATTTTATATTTCCCCCTTTTATTTAAATATATATATATATATATTTATACATTTGTAGTTTCCCATAAAATTTATTAAAGAAAAGTGTTAACAATGTGTTTTCATGATTTGTTTCTCGCGCCTGACTTCCATTAATCCCTAACATTCCTGTCGCCATGACGCGTGTAAATCCAACATGGCCGCTCATAAATGTCATCAGTAAAGTTTTTAGTGACGGGTCTTTAGTTTTGTTTGATATCGAAGTAATTTTCGTCTGTCGCTCGTTTTTTCCTTATTCGACCGCAATTAGAACATTTATTTATTAATATTATTTTAAAGTGACAATAGTATAACTCGTGTGAATATACGTATATATATATATGTTTATGTTGTGTGTCACTTCAGTATAGCTAATGTTTTGTAATTCTTTGATTGCATTATTTATTGTTTCGAGTAGTTTATTTCATAGAGTATTCGATAATATAAAACATATGCACTCACACATACATGCATCTATATATATATATATATATATATACGTATTTATATGCATATCTCTCTTGCCCATATAGTGTTCATACGAAATGAAATGTTAATTATTTATTTTATATTAATTTCTTTTAATAAGATAGAACACGCACACGCACACGTATATATGTATATATTTCTGGCAAAGTGATTTTCATTCAGATTCTTTAGTGATATAGTGTTGTGTATTTGAGGTTATGTGTCAATCATTTGATTTCATATATACATATATATCTTGTAGTGTGACAACATAGTATTGAAGATTTTGTTTCTAGATTATTGTGCGTTTAGTGTGTGTTTACATATTTGTGTTTGATGATAGAATTTCTGTATGCAATTACTCAGGTCGTTGCGATGTTAATTATTTTGAGCGTTTGGGTTATCGACAGGTTGTCGCTTAGTCCCAAGTGTTGCGTTGTGTGTTCTATTTCTTTTGTAGATTATTAATAGTAGTTTTAGTTTAGAAAAATAAATTATTTATATGTTTATATAGAGACATGCATGTTTCGTAATGTAGTTCTTATTTTATAATTCTTTACCGGAACGTAGGCTAGTTTCAAATATGTATCTGTTTAATAGAATGCGCACACATATATATATGTTTCTGACAATGTAACTTTTATTTCTTTAATAATACAATATTGTATGTTTTATGTATTCGTTAGACTATTAGTTTTTAACTTTGTATATACTTATATTTCATAAATTGATAATATTGTATTTATTGCATAGTATTATAAGCGCTAACTCTAATATTTACTAATTTATTACGTGCCTAGCATATATGTTTATACTTATATGTGACTCTTCAAGTTGATTGATTAAAATATATTTATATATACTCGTATTTCTGGCGTTTCAATTATTTCCCTTTCCGTAGTTATTCTTATTTCCTGGTTTATTTGTTTGGTTCGTAACTCGTTCAATCCGTTAGCTGGTTTCATTTATTTTATTTTATTTTATACTGATTGGATTTATTAGTCGCCCCTCACTTTGTTAATCCTTCCTTTAGTTTCGCGGCGCCGTGTGTTCGTTTGTGTATTCAAATCTTTATTCGCGCGTTTTGTATAGAATAGTTTTCTTGTTCTCGTTACGGCGCGTGCGGAGCGCGGGACGTAACACCGTCATTTCCTTCCCGTTGGAGATATTTCGACGTTTAAGCACTCGTTGAACTCCATTTCACAGTGCTAATTCAATGCACAAGCATTTGAGCGTCGAACCGATCAAAATATCTCGCAAATCGCGAAAATTTCGAAAATTTTGACGAAAAATAGCCGTCATTTCCTTCCCGTTGGAGATATTTCGACGTTTAAGCTCTCGTTGAACTCCATTTCACAGTGCTAATTCAATGCACAACCATTTGAGCGTCGAAACAATCAAAATATCTCGCAAATCGCGAAAATTTCGAAAAATTTGACGAAAAATAGCCGTCATTTCCTTCCCGTTGGAGATATTTCGACGCTTAAGCACTCGTTGAACTCCATTTCACAGTGCTAATTCAATGCACAATCATTTAAGCTTCGAAACAATCAAAATATCTCGCAAATCGCGAAAATTTCGAAAATTTTGACGAAAAATAGCCGTCAATCTCCTTTCCCGTTGGAGATATTTTCGACGTTTAAGCACTCGTTGAACTCCATTATTAGTAAGCACTCAAATGCACAAGCATTTGAGCATCGAAACAATCAAAATATCTCGCAAATCGCGAAAATTTCGAAAATTTTGACGAAAAATAGCCGTCATTTCCTTCCCGTTGGAGATATTTCGACGTTTAAGCACTCGTTGAACTCCATTTCACAGTGCTAATGCAATGCACAACCGTTTAAGCGTCGAAACAATCAAAATAGCTCGCAAATCGCGAAGATTTCGTCGATTTTTACGAAAAATAGCCGTCATTTCCTTCCCGTTGGAGATATTTCGACGTTTAAGCACTCGTTGAACTCCATTTCACAGTGCTAATTCAATGCACAACCATTTGAGCGTCGAAACAATCAAAATATCTCGCAAATCGCGAAAATTTCAAAAATTTTGACGAAAAATGGCCGTCATTTCCTTCCCGTTGGAGATATTTCGACGTTTAAGCACTCGTTGAACGCCATTTCACAGTGCTAATTCAATGCACAACCATTTGAGCGTCGAAACAATCAAAATATCTCGCAAATCGCGAAAATTTCAAAAATTTTGACGAAAAATAGCCGTCATTTTCTTCCCGTTGGAGATATTTCGACGTTTAAGCACTCGTTGAACTCCATTTCACAGTGCTAATTCAATGCATAACCATTTGAGCGTCGAAACAATCAAAATATCTCGCAAATCGCGAAAATTTCAAAAATTTTGACGAAAAATAGCCGTCATTTCCTTCCCGTTGGAGATATTTCGACGTTTAAGCACTCGTTGAACTCCATTTCACAGTGCTAATTCAATGCACAGCCATTTGAGCGTCGAAACAATCAAAATATCTCGCAAATCGCGAAAATTTCAAAAATTTTGATGAAAAATAGCCGTCATTTCCTTCCCGTTGGAGATATTTCGACGTTTAAGCACTCGTTGAACTCCATTTCACAGTGCTAATTCAATGCACAACCATTTGAGCGTCGAAACAATCAAAATATCTCGCAAATCGCGGAAATTTCAAAAATTTTGACGAAAAATAGCCGTCATTTTCTTCCCGTTGGAGATATTTCGACGTTTAAGCACTCGTTGAACTCCATTTCACAGTGCTAATTCAATGCACAACCATTTAAGCGTCGAAACAATCACAATATCTGGCAAATCGCGAAAATTTCAAAAATTTTGACGAAAAATAGCCGTCATTTCCTTCCCGTTGGTGATATTACGACGTTTAAGCACTCGTTGAACTCCATTTCACAGTGCTAATTCAATGCATAACCATTTGAGCGTCGAAACAATCAAAATATCTCGCAAATCGCGAAAACTTCAAAAATTTTGACGAAAAATAGCCGTCATTTCCTTCCCGTTGGAGATATTTCGACGTTTAAGCACTCGTTGAACTCCATTTCACAGTGCTAATGCAATGCACAGCCGTTTAAGCGTCGAAACAATCAAAATATCTGGCAAATCGCGATTTTGACGAAAAATAGCCGTCATTTCCTTCCCGTTGGAGATATTTCGACGTTTTGGGCACTCGTTGAACTCCATTTCACAGTGCTAATTCAATGCACAACCATTTGAGCGTCGAAACAATCAAAATATCTCGCAAATCGCGAAAATTTCAAAAATTTTGACGAAAAATAGCCGTCATTTCCTTCCCGTTGGAGATATTTCGACGTTTAAGCACTCGTTGAACTCCATTTCACAGTGCTAATTCAATGCACAACCATTTGGGCGTCGAAACAATCAAAATATCTCGCAAATCGCGAGAATTTCAAAAATTTTGACGAAAAATAGCCGTCATTTCCTTCCCGTTGGAGATATTTCGACGTTTAAGCACTCGTTGAACTCCATTTCACAGTGCTAATTCAATGCACAACCATTTAAGCGTCGAAACGATCAAAATATCTCGCAAATCGTGAAAATTTCAAAAATTTTGACGAAAAATAGCCGTCATTTCCTTCCCGTTGGAGATATTTCGACGTTTAAGCACTCGTTGAAATCCATTTCGCAGTGCTAATTCAATGCAGAACCATTTGAGCGTCGAAACAATCAAAATATCTCGCAAATCGCGATTTTGACGAAAAATAGCCGTCATTTCCTTCCCGTTGGAGATATTTCGACGTTTAAGCACTCGTTGAACTCCGTTTCACAGTGCGAGTTCAATGCACAACCATTTGAGCGTCGAAACAATCAAAATATCTCGCAAATCGCGAAAATTTCAAAAATTTTGACGAAAAATAGCCGTCCTTTCCTTCCCGTTGGAGATATTTCGACGTTTAAGCACTCGTTGAACTCCATTTCACAGTGCTAATTCAATGCACAACCATTTGAGCGTCGAAACAATCAAAATATCTCGCAAATCGCGAAAATTTCAAAAATTTTGACGAAAATAGCCGTCATTTCCTTCCCGTTGGAGATATTTCGACGTTTAAGCACTCGTTGAACTCCATTTCACAGTGCTAATTCAATGCACAACCATTTAAGCGTCTACACAATCAAAATATCTCGCAAATCGCGAAAATTTCAAAATTTTTGACGAAAATAGCCGTGTTCCTTCCCGTTGGAGATATTTCGACGTTTAAAGCACTCGTTGAACTCCGTTTCACAGTGCTAATTCAATGCACATCCATTTGAGCGTCGAAACAATCAAAATATCTCGCAAATCGCGATTTTAACGAAAAATAGCCGTCATTTTCCTTCCCGTTGGAGATATTTCGACGTTTAAGCACTCGTTGAACTCCATTTCACAGTGCTAATTCAATGCACAACCATTTGAGCGTCGAAACAATCAAAATATCTCGCAAATCGCGAAAATTTCAAAAATTTTGACGAAAAATAGCCGTCATTTCCTTCCCGTTGGAGATATTTCGACGTTTAAGCACTCGTTGAACTCCATTTCACAGTGCTAATTCAATGCACAACCATTTAAGCGCCGAAACAATCAAAATATCTCGCAAATCGCGATTTTGACAAAAAATAGCCGTCATTTCCTTCCCGTTGGAGATATTTCGACGTTTAAGCACTCGATGAACTCCATTTCACAGTGCTAATTCAATGCACAACGATTTAAGCGTCGAAACAATCAAAATATCTCGCAAATCGCGAAAATTTCAAAAATTTTGACGATAAATAGCCGTCATTTCCTTCCCGTTGGAGATATTTCGACGTTTAAGCACTCGTTGAACTCCATTTCACAGTGCTAATTCAATGCACAACGATTTAAGCGTCGAAATAATCAAAATATCTCGCAAATCGCGAAAATTTCAAAAATTTTGACGAAAACTAGCCGTCATTTCCTTCCCGTTGGAGATATTTCGACGTTTAAGCACTCGTTGAACTCCATTTCACAGTGCTAATTCAATGCATAACCATTTAAGCGTCGAAACAATCGAAATATCTCGCAAATCGCGAAAAATTCAAAAATTTTGACGGAAAATAGCCGTCATTTCTTTCCCGTTGGAGATATTTCGACGTTTAAGCACTCGTTGTACTCCATTTCACAGTGATAATTCAATGCCCAACCATTTAAGCGTCGAAGCAATCGAAATATCACGCAAATCGCGAAAATTTCAAAAATTTTGACGAAAAATAGCCGTCATTTCCTTCCCGTTGGAGATATTTCGACGTTTAAGCACTCGTTGAACTCCATTTCACAGTGCTAATTCAATGCACAACCATTTAAGCGCCGAAACAATCAAAATATCTCGCAAATCGCGATTTTGACAAAAAATAGCCGTCATTTCCTTCCCGTTGGAGATATTTCGACGTTTAACTCGATGAACTCCATTTCACAGTGCTAATTCAATGCGCACCCAACATTTAAGCGTCAAGGAAACAATCAAAATATCTCGCAAATCGCGAAAATTTCAAAATTTTTGACTGAAAATAGCCGTCATTTCCTCCCCGTTGGAGATATTTCGACGTTCAAGCACTCGTTGAACTCCATTTCACACTGCTAATGCAATGCACAACCATTTAAGCGTCGAAACAATCAAAATATCTCGCAAATCGCGAAAATTTCAAAAATTTTGACGAAAAATAGCCGTCATTTCCTTACCGTTGGAAATATTTCGACGTTTAAGCACTCGTTGAACTCCATTTCACAGTGCTAATTCAATGCACAATCATTTAAGCGTCGAAACAATCAAAATATCTCGCAAATCGCGAAGATTTCAAAAATTCTGGCGAAAAATAGCCGTCATTTCCTTCCCGTTGGAGACATTTCGACGTTTAAGCACTCGTTGGGCACTCCGTTTCACAGTGCTAATTCATTGCAACCATTTTATGCGTCAAGAAACAATCAAAATATCTCGCAAATCGCGAAAATTTCAAAAATTTTGACGAAAAATAGCCGTCCTTTCCTCCCCGTTGGAGATATTTCGACGTTTAAGCACTCGTTGAACTCCATTTCACAGTGCTAATTCAATGCACAACCATTTGAGCGTCGAAACAATCAAAATATCTCGCAAATCGCGAAAATTTCAAAAATTTTGACGAAAATAGCCGTCATTTCCTTCCCGTTGGAGATATTTCGACGTTTAAGCACTCGTTGAACTCCATTTCACAGTGCTAATTCAATGCACAACCATTTAAGCGTCGAAGCAATCAAAATATCTCGCAAATCGCGAAAATTTCAAAAATTTTGACGAAAAATAGCCGTCATTTCCTTCCCGTTGGAGATATTTCGGCGTTTAAGCACTCGTTGAACTCCATTTCACAGTGCTAATTCAATGCACATCCATTTGAGCGTCGAAACAATCAAAATATCTCGCAAATCGCGATTTTAACGAAAAATAGCCGTCATTTCCTTCCCGTTGGAGATATTTCGACGTTTAAGCACTCGTTGAACTCCGTTTCACAGTGCTAATTCAATGCACAACCATTTGAGCGCCGAAACAATCAAAATATCTCGCAAATCGCGAAAATTTCAAAAATTTTGACGAAAAATAGCCGTCATTTCCTTCCCGTTGGAGATATTTCGACGTTTAAGCACTCGTTGAACTCCATTTCACGGTGCTAATGCAATGCACAACCATTTAAGCGTCGAAACAGTCAAAATATCTAGCAAATCGCGAAAAATTCAAAATTTTGACGAAAAATAGCCGTCATTTCCTTCCCGTTGGAGATATATTTCCGTTTCAGCACTCGTTGAACTCCATTTCACGGTCCTTACAATTCAATGCACAACGATTTAAGCGTCGAAACAATCAAAATATCTCGCAAATCGCGAAAATTTCAAAAATTTTGACGAAAAATAGCCGTCATTTCCTTCCCGTTGGAGATATTTCGACGTTTAAGCACTCGTTGAAGTCCATTTCACAGTGCTAATTCAATGCACAACCATTTGAGCGTCGAAACAATCAAAATATCTCGCAAATCGCGAAAATTTCAAAAATTTTGACGAAAAATAGCCGTCATTTCCTTCCGTTGGAGATATTTCGACGTTTAAGCACTCGTTGAACTCCATTTCACAGTGCTAATTCAATGCACAACCATTTGAGCGTCGAAACAATCAAAATATCTCACAAATCGCGAAAATTTCAAAAATTTTGACGAAAAATAGCCGTCATTTCCTTCCCGTTGGAGATATTTCGACGTTTAAGCACTCGTTGAACTCCATTTCACAGTGCTAATTCAATGCACATCCATTTGAGCGTCGAAACAATCAAAATATCTCACAAATCGCGATTTTAACGAAAAATAGCCGTCATTTCCTTCCCGTTGGAGATATTTCGACGTTTAAGCACTCGTTGAACTCCATTTCACAGTGCTAATTCAATGCACAACCATTTGAGCGTCGAAACAATCAAAATATCTCGCAAATCGCGAAAATTTCAAAAATTTTGACGAAAAATAGCCGTCATTTCCTTCCCGTTGGAGATATTTCGACGTTTAAGCACTCGTTGAACTCCATTTCACAGTGCTAATTCAATGCACAACCATTTGAGCGTCGAAACAATCAAAATATCTCGCAAATCGCGATTTTAACGAAAAATAGCCGTCATTTCCTTCCCGTTGGAGATATTTCGACGTTTAAGCACTCGTTGAACTCCATTTCACAGTGCTAATTCAATGCACAACCATTTGAGCGTCGAAACAATCAAAATATCTCGCAAATCGCGAAAATTTCAAAAATTTTGACGAAAAATAGCCGTCATTTCCTTCCCGTTGGAGATATTTCGACGTTTAAGCACTCGTTGAACTCCATTTCACAGTGCTAATTCAATGCACAACCATTTGAGCGTCGAAACAATCAAAATATCTCGCAAATCGCGAAAATTTCAAAAATTTTGACGAAAAATAGCCGTCATTTCCTTCCCGTTGGAGATATTTCGACGTTTAAGCACTCGTTGAACTCCATTTCACAGTGCTAATTCAATGCACATCCATTTGAGCGTCGAAACAATCAAAATATCTCGCAAATCGCGAAAATTTCAAAGTTTTGACGAAAAATAGCCGTCATTTCCTTCCCGTTGGAGATATTTCGACGTTTAAGCACTCGTTGAACTCCATTTCACAGTGCTAATTCAATGCACTGCCATTTAAGCGTCAAAACAATCAAAATATCTCGCAAATCGCGAAAATTTCAAAAATTTTTTTTGACGAAAATAGCCGTCATTTCCTTCCGTTGGAGATATTTCGACGTTTAAGCACTCGTTGAAGACTCCATTTCACAGTGCTAATTCAATCACAACGATTTGGCGATCGAAACAATCAAAATATCTCGCAAATGCGAAATTTCAAAATTTACGGCGAAAAATATGCCATTTCCTTCCGTTGGAGATATTTCGACGTTTAACTCGTTTGAGGCTCCGTTTTTCACAGTGCTAATTCAATGCACATATTTAAGCCTCAGAAACAATCAAATAGCTCATAATCGCGAAAATTTCAAAAGAATTACGACGAAAAATAGCCGTCATTTCCTTCCCGTTGGAATATTTCGACGTTTAAGCACTCGTTGAACTCCGTTTCACGGTACGATTCATTCACTGGCTCCATTTAAAGCGTCAGAGCAATCAAAATATCTCGCAAATCGCGAAAATTTCAAAAATTTACGACTGAAAAATAGCCGTCATTTCCTTCCCGTTGGAGATATTTCGACGTTTTAGCACTCGTTGAACTCCATTTCACAGTGCTAATTCAATGCACAACCATTTGAGCGTCGAAACAATCAAAATATCTCGCAAATCGCGATTTTGACGAAAAATAGCCGTCATTTCCTTCCCGTTGGAGATATTTCGACGTTTAAGCACTCGTTGAACTACATTTCACGGTGCTAATTCAATGCACAACCATTTGAGCGTCGAAAAAATCAAAATATCTCGCAAATCGCGAAAATTTCAAAAATTTAGACGAAAAATAGCCGTCATTTCCTTCCCGTTGGAGATATTTCGACGTTTAAGCACTCGTTGAACTCCATTTCACAGTGCTAATTCAATGCACAACCATTTGAGCGTCGAAACAATCAAAATATCTCGCAAATCGCGAAAATTTCAAAAATTTTGACGAAAAATAGCCGTCATTTCCTTCCCGTTGGAGATATTTCGACGTTTAAGCACTCGTTGAACTCCATTTCACAGTGCTAATTCAATGCACAACCATTTGAGCGTCGAAACAATCAAAATATCTCGCAAATCGCGAAAATTTCAAAAATTTTGACGAAAAATAGCCGTCATTTCCTTCCCGTTGGAGATATTTCGACGTTTAAGCACTCGTTGAACTCCATTTCACAGTGCTAATTCAATGCACAACGATTTAAGCGTCGAAACAATCGAAATATCTCGCAAATCGCGAAGATTTCAAAAATTTTAACGAAAAATAGCCGTCATTTCCTTCCCGTTGGAATATTTCGACGTTTAAGCACTCGTTGAACTCCATTTTTCACAGTGCTAATTCAATGCACATCCATTTGAGCGTCGAAACAATCAAAATATCTCGCACATCGCGATTTTAACGAAAAATAGCCGCCATTTCCTTCCCGTTGGAGATATTTCGACGTTTAAGCACTCGTTGAACTCCATTTCACAGTGCTAATTCAATGCACAACCATTTGAGCGTCGAAACAATCAAAATATCTCGCAAATCGCGAAAATTTCAAAAATTTTGACGAAAAATAGCTGTCATTTCCTTCCCGTTGGAGATATTTCGACGTTTAAGCACTCGTTGAACTCCATTTCACAGTGCTAATTCAATGCACAACCATTTGAGCGTCGAAACAATCAAAATATCTCGCAAATCGCGAAAATTTCAAAAATGTTGACGAAAAATAGCCGTCATTTCCTTCCCGTTGGAGATATTTCGACGTTTAAGCACTCGTTGAACTCCATTTCACAGTGCTAATTCAATGCAGAACCATTTGAGCGTCGAAACAATCAAAATATCTCGCAAATCGCGAAAATTTCAAAAATTTTGACGAAAAATAGCCGTCATTTCCTTCCCGTTGGAGATATTACGACGTTTAAACACTCGTTGAACTCCATTTCACAGTGCTAATTCTATGCACAACCATTTGAGCGTCGAAACAATCAAAGTATCTCGCAAATCGCGATTTTGAAGAAAAATAGCCGTCATTTCCTTCCCGTTGGAGATATTTCGACGTTTAAGCACTCGTTGAACTCCATTTCACAGTGCTAATTCAATGCACAACCATTTGAGCGTCGAAACAATCAAAATATCTCGCAAATCGCGAAAATTTCAAAAATGTTGACGAAAAATAGCCGTCATTTCCTTCCCGTTGGAGATATTTCGACGTTTAAGCACTCGTTGAACTCCATTTCACAGTGCGAATTCAATGCACAACCATTTGAGCGTCGAAACAATCAAAATATCTCGCAAATCGCGCAAATTTCAAAAATTTTGACGACAAATAGCCGTCATTTCCTTCCCGTTGGAGATATTTCGACGTTTAGGCACTCGTTGAACTCCATTTCACAGTGGTAATTCTATGCACAACCATTTGAGCGTCGAAACAATCAAAGTATCTCGCAAATCGCGATTTTGACGAAAAATAGCCGTCATTTCCATCCCGTTGGAGATATTTCGACGTTTAAGCGCTCGTTTAACTCCATTTCATAGTGCTAATGCAATGCACAACCATTTGAGCGTCGAAACGATCAAAATATCTCGCAAATCGCGAAAATTTCAAAAATTTTGTCGAATAATAGCCGTCATTTCCTTCCCGTTGGAGATATTTCGACGTTTAAGCACTCGTTGAACTCCATTTCACAGTGCTAATGCAATGCACAACCATTTAAGCGTCGAAACAATCAAAATATCTCGCAAATCGCGAAGATTTCGTCGATTTTGACGAAAAATAGCCGTCATTTCCTTCCCGTTGGAGATATTTCGACGTTTAAGCACTCGTTGAACTCCATTTCACAGTGCTAATGCAATGCACAACCGTTTAAGCGTCGAAACAATCAAAATATCTCGCAAATCGCGAAGATTTCAAAAATTTTGACGAAAAGTAGCCGTATTTTCCTTCCCGTTGGCGATATTTCGACGTTTAAGCACTCGTTGAACTCCATTTCAGAGTGCTAATGCAATGCACAACCATTTAAGTGTCGAAAAAATCAAAATATCTCGCAAATCGCGAAGATTTCGTAAATTTTGACGAAAAATAGCCGTTATTTCCTTCCCGTTGGAGATATTTCGACGTTTAAGCACTCGTTGAACTCCATTTCAGAGTGCTAATGCAATGCACAACCGTTTAAGCGTCGAAACAATCAAAATATCTCGCAAATCGCGAAGATTTCGTAAATTTCGACGAAAAATAGCCGTCATTTCCTTCCCGTTGGAGATATTTCGACGTTTAAGCACTCGTTGAACTCCATTTCACAGTGCTAATTCAATGCACAACCATTTAAGCGTCGAAACAATCAAAATATCTCGCAAATCGCGAAAATTTCAAAAATTTTGACGACAAATAGCCGTCATTTCCTTCCCGTTGGAGATATTTCGACGTTTAGGCACTCGTTGAACTCCATTTCACAGTGCTAATTCTATGCACAACCATTTGAGCGTCGAAACAATCAAAGTATCTCGCAAATCGCGATTTTGAAGAAAAATAGCCGTCATTTCCTTCCCGTTGGAGATATTTCGACGTTTAAGCACTCGTTGAACTCCATTTCACAGTGCGAATTCAATGCACAACCATTTGAACGTCGAAACAATCAAAATATCTCGCAAATCGCGAAAATTTCAAAAATTTTGACGAAAAATAGCCGTCATTTCCTTCCCGTTGGAGATATTTCGACGTTTAAGCACTCGTTGAACTCCATTTCACAGTGCTAATTCAATGCACATCCATTTGAGCGTCAAAACAATCAAAATATCTCGCAAATCGCGATTTTAACGAAAAATAGCCGTCATTTCCTTCCCGTTGGAGATATTACGACGTTTAAACACTCGTTGAACTCCATTTCACAGTGCTAATTCTATGCACAACCATTTGAGCGTCGAAACAATCAAAATATCTCGCAAATCGCGAAAATTTCAAAAATGTTGACGAAAAATAGCCGTCATTTCCTTCCCGTTGGAGATATTTCGACGTTTAAGCACTTGTTGGACTCCATTTCACAGTGCTAATTCAATGCACAACCATTTGAGCGTCGAAACAATCAAAATATCTCGCAAATCGCGAAAATTTCAAAAATTTTGACGACAAATAGCCGTCATTTCCTTCCCGTTGGAGATATTTCGACGTTTAGGCACTCGTTGAACTCCATTTCACAGTGCTAATTCTATGCACAACCATTTGAGCGTCGAAACTATCAAAGTATCTCGCAAATCGCGATTTTGAATAAAAATAGCCGTCATTTCCTTCCCGTTGGAGATATTTCGACGTTTAAGCACTCGTTGAACTCCATTTCACAGTGCGAATTCAATGCACAACCATTTGAACGTCGAAACAATCAAAATATCTCGCAAATCGCGAAAATTTCAAAAATTTTGACGAAAAATAGCCGTCATTTCCTTCCCGTTGGAGATATTTCGACGTTTAAGCACTCGTTGAACTCCATTTCACAGTGCGAATTCAATGCACAACCATTTGAACGTCGAAACAATCAAAATATCTCGCAAATCGCGAAAATTTCAAAAATGTTGACGAAAAATAGCCGTCATTTCCTTCCCGTTGGAGATATTTCGACGTTTAAGTACTCGTTGAACTCCATTTCACAGTGCTAATTCAATGCACAACCATTTGAGCGTCGAAACAATCAAAATATCTCGCAAATCGCGATTTTAACGAAAAATAGCGGTCATTTCCTTCCCGTTGGAGATATTTCGACGTTTGAGCACTCGTTGAACTCCATTTCACAGTGCTAATTCAATGCACAACCATTTGAGCGTCGAAACAATCAAAATATCTCGCAAATCGCGAAAATTTCAAAAATTTTGACGAAAAATAGCCGTCATTTCCTTCCCGTTGGAGATATTTCGACGTTTAAGCACTCGTTGAACTCCATTTCACAGTGCTAATTCAATACACAACCATTTAAGCGTCGAAACAATCAAAATATCTCGCAAATCGCGAAAATTTCAAAAATTTTGGCGAAAAATAGCCGTCATTTCCTTCCCGTTGGAGATATTTCGACGTTTAAGCACTCGTTGAACTCCATTTCACAGTGCTAATTCAATGCACAACCATTTAAGCGTCGAAACAATCAAAATATCTCGCAAATCGTGAAAATTTCAAAAATTTTGACGAAAAATAACCGTCATTTCCTTCCCGTTGGAGATATTTCGACGTTTAAGCACTCGTTGAACTCCATTTCACGGTGCTAATTCAATGCACATCCATTTGAGCATCGAAACAATCAAAATATCTCGCAAATCGCGATTTTAACGAAAAATAGCCGTCATTTCCTTCCCGTTGGAGATATTTCGACGTTTAAGCACTCGTTGAACTCCATTTCACAGTGCTAATTCAATGCACAACTATTAGAGCGTCGAAACAATCAAAATATCTCGCAAATCGCGATTTTGACGAAAAATAGCCGTCATTTCCTTCCCGTTGGAGATATTGCGACGTTTAAGCACTCTTTGAACTCCATTTCACAGTGCTAATTCAATGCACAACCATTTGAGCGTCGAAACAATCAAAATATCTCGCAAATCGCGAAAAATTCAAAAATTTTGACGAAAAACAGCCGTCATTTCCTTCCCGTTGGAGATATTTCGACGTTTAAGCACTCGTTGAACTCCATTTCATAGTGCTAATTCAATGCACAACCATTTGAGCGTCGAAACAATCAAAATATCTCGCAAATCGCGATTTTGACGAAAAATAGCCGTCATTTCCTTCCCGCTGGAGATATTTCGACGTTTAAGCACTCGTTGAACTCCATTTCACAGTGCTAATTCAATGCACAACCATTTAAGCGTCGAAACAATCAAAATATCTCGCAAATCGCGAAGATTTCAAAAATTTGGACGAAAAATAGCCGTCATTTCCTTCCCGTTGGAGATATTTCGACGTTTAAGCACTCGTTGAACTCCATTTCACAGTGCTAATTCAATGCACAAACATTTAAGCGTCGAAACAATCAAAATATCTCGCAAATCGCGATTTTGACGAAAAATAGCCGTCATTTCCTGCCCGTTGGAGGTATTTCGACGTTTAAGCACTCGCTGAACTCCATTTCACAGTGCTAATTCAATGCACAACCATTTAAGCGTCGAAACAATCAAAATATCTCGCAAATCGCGAAAATTTCAAAAATTTTGACGAAAAATAGCCGTCATTTCCTTCCCGTTGGAGATATTTCGACGTTTGAGCACTCGTTGAACTCCATTTCACAGTGCTAATTCAATGCACAACCATTTAAGCGTCGAAACAATCAAAATATCTCGCAAATCGTGAAAATTTCAAAAATTTTGACGAAAAATAACCGTCATTTCCTTCCCGTTGGAGATATTTCGACGTTTTAAGCACTCGTTGAGCTTCCATTTCACAGTGCTAATTCAATGCATAACCATTTTAAGCGTCAAAACAATCAAATATCCTCGCAAATCACTTGAAATTTCCAAAAGAATTTGACGAAAAATAGCCGCGTCATTTCCTTCCCGTTGGAATATTTCGACGTTTAAGCACTCGTTGAACTCCATTTTCACAGTGCTAATTCAATGCAGCCATTTAAGCGTCAAGAAACAATCAAAATATCTCTGAAATCGCGAAAATTTCAAAAGTACGACTGAAAATAGCCGTCATTCCTTCCCGTTGGAGATATTTCGACGTTTAAGCACTCGTTGAACTCCATTTCACAGTGTAATTCAATGCCTGGCTCATTTAAGCGTCAGAAACAATCAAAATATCGCAAATCCGCGAAAATTTCAAAAATTTTGACGAAAAATAGCCGTCACTTCCTTCCCGTTGGAGATATTTCGACGTTTAAGCACTCGTTGAACTCCATTTCACAGTGCTAATTCAATGCACAACCATTTAAGCGCCGAAACAATCAAAATATCGCGCAAATCGCGATTTTGACGAAAAATAGCCGTCATTTCCTTCCCGTTGGAGATATTTCGACGTTTAAGCGCTCGTTGAACTCCATTTCACAGTGCTAATGCAATGCGCAACCATTTAAGCGTCGATACAATCAAAATATCTCGCAAATCGCGTAAATTTCAAAAATTTTGACGAAAAATAGCCAAAATAGAACTTTCCTTCCCATTGGAATATTTCGACGTTTAAGCACTCGTTGAACTCCATTTCACGGGTGCTATTTCAGTACACAACCATTTAAAGCGTCAGAACAATCAAATATCTCGCAAATCGCGAAAATTTCAAAGGGTACGACGAAAAATGGCCGTCATTTCCTTCCCCGTTGGAGATATTTCGACGTTTAGCACTCGTTGAACTCCGACACCGCAGTGCTAATTCCAGTACGCAACCATTTAAAGCGTCAGAAACAATCAAAATATCTCATAAAATCGCCGAAATTTCAAAATTTTGACGAAAAATAGCCGTCATTTCGCTTCCGTTGGAATATTTCGACGTTTAAGCCCTCGTTGAACTCCATTTCACAGTGCTAATTCAATGCACGACCATTTGAGCGTCGAAACAATCAAAATATCTCGCAAATCGCGAAAATTTCAAAAATTATGACGAAAAATAGCCGTCATTTCCTTCCCGTTGGAGATATTTCGACGTTTAAGCACTCGTTGAACTCCATTTCACAGTGCCAATTCAATGCACTACCATTTGAGCGTTGAAACAATCAAAATATCTCGCAAATCGCGAAAATTTCAAAAATTTTGACGAAAAATAGCCGTCATTTCCTTCCCGTTGGAGATATTTCGACGTTTAAGCTCTCGTTGAACTCCATTTCACAGTGCTAATTCAATGCACAACCATTTGAGCGTCGAAACAATCAAAATATCTCGCAAATCGCGTTTTTGACGAAAAATAGCGGTCATTTCCTTCCCGTTGGAGATATTTCGACGTTTATGCGCTCGTTGAACTCCATTTCATAGTGCTAATGCAATGCACAACCATTTGAGCGTCGAAACAATCAAAATATCTCGCAAATCGCGAAAATTTCAAAAATTTTGACGAAAAATAGCCGTCATTTCCTTCCCGTTGGAGATATTTCGACGTTTAAGCACTCGTTGAACTCCATTTCACAGTGCTAATGCAATGCACAACCATTTAAGCGTCGAAACAATCAAAATATCTCGCAAATCGCGAAAATTTCAAAAATTTTGACGAAAAATAGCCGTCATTTCCTTCCCGCTGGAGATATTTCGACGTTTAAGCACTCGTTGAACTCCATTTCACAGTGCTAATTCAGTGCCTGTATTTACTTTAAGCGTCAAACAATCAAAATATCTCGCAAATCGCGAAATTTCAAAAATTTTGACGAAAAATAGCCATCCATTTCCTTCCGTTGGAGATATTTCGACGTTTAAGCACTCGTTGAACTCCATTTCACAGTGCCTAATTCAATGCACAACCATTTTTAAGCGTCAAGGCAATCCAAAATATCTCGCAAAATCGCGAAAATTTCAAAATTTGGGCGAAAAATAATACCGTCATTTCCTTCCGTTGGAGATATTTCGACGTTTAAACTCGTTGAACTCCGAAAACTTCACGAGTGCTAATTCAATGCACAACCATTTAAACGTCAGGAAACAATCAAAATATCTCTCGCAAATCGTGAAAATTTCAAAATTTTTGATGAAAAACCAACTGCGTCATTTCAGCCGTTGGAGATATTTCGACGTTTAAAGAAGCACTCGTTGAACTCCATTTCACAGTGCTAATTCAATGCCACAACCATTTAAGCGTCGAAACAATCAAAATATCTCGCAAATCGCGAAAATTTCAAAAATTTTGACGAAAAATAGCCGTCACTTCCTTCCAGTTGGAGATATTTCGACGTTTAAGCACTCGTTGAACTCCATTTCACAGTGCTAATTCAATGCACATCCATTTAAGCGTCGAAACAATCCAAATATCTCGCAAATCGCGAAAATTTCAAAAATTTTGACGAAAAATAACCGTCATTTCCTTCCCGTTGGAGATATTTCGACGTTTAAGCACTCGTTGAACTCATTTACACAGTGCTAATTCAATGCACAACCATTTTAAGCGTCAGGAAACAATCAAAAGGCTATCTCTAAAATCGCGATTTTGACGAAAAATAATGCGTCATTTCCTGCCACCCGTTGGAGATATTTCGACGTTTAAGCACTCGTTGAACTCCATTTCACAGTGCTAATTCAATGCACGACCATTTAAGCGTCGAAACAATCAAAATATCTCGCAAATCGCGAAAATTTCAAAAATTATGACGAAAAATAGCCGTCATTTCCTTCCCGTTGGAGATATTTCGACGTTTAAGCACTCGTTGAACTCCATTTCACAGTGCTAATTCAACGCACAACCATTTAAGCGTCGAAACAATCAAAATATCTCGCAAATCGCGAAGATTTCAAAAATTTTAACGAAAAATAGCCGTCATTTCCTTCCCGTTGGAATATTTCGACGTTTAAGCACTCGTTGAACTCCATTTCACAGTGCTAATTCAATGCGCAACCATTTAAGCGTCGAAACAATCAAAATATCTCGCAAATCACTTGAAATTTCCAAAATTTTGACGAAAAATAGCCGTCATTTCCTTCCCGTTGGAGATATTTCGACGTTTAAGCACTCGTTGAACTCCATTTCACAGTGCTAATTCAATGCACAACCATTTAAGCGTCAGAAACAAATTAAAATATCTCTCGCCGTCGTGAAATTTCAAAATTTTTACGATGAAAAATAGCCGTCATTTCCTTCCCGTTGGAGATATTTCGACGTTTAAGCACTCGTTGAACTCCATTTCACAGTGCTAATTCAATGCACAACCATTTGAGCGTCGAAACAATCAAAATATCTCGCAAATCGCGAAAATTTCAAAAATTTTGACGAAAAATAGCCGTCATTTCCTTCCCGTTGGAGATATTTCGACGTTTAAGCACTCGTTGAACTCCATTTCACAGTGCTAATTCAATGCACAACCATTTGAGCGTCGAAACAATCAAAATATCTCGCAAATCGCGAAAATTTCAAAAATTTTGACGAAAAATAGCCGTCATTTCCTTCCCGTTGGAGATATTTCGACGTTTAAGCACTCGTTGAACTCCATTTCACAGTGCTAATTCAATGCACATCCATTTGAGCGTCGAAACAATCAAAATATCTCGCAAATCGCGATTTTAACGAAAAATAGCCGTCATTTCCTTCCCGTTGGAGATATTTCGACGTTTAAGCACTCGTTGAACTCCATTTCACAGTGCTAATTCAATGCACAACCATTTGAGCGTCGAAACAATCAAAATATCTCAAAAATCGCGAAAATTTCAAAAATTTTGACGAAAAATAACCGTCATTTCCTTCCCGTTGGAGATATTTCGACGTTTAAGCACTCGTTGAACTCCATTTCACAGTGCTAATTCAATGCACATCCATTTGAGCGTCGAAACAATCAAAATATCTCGCAAATCGCGATTTTAACGAAAAATAGCCGTCATTTCCTTCCCGTTGGAGATATTTCGACGTTTAAGCACTCGTTGAACTCCATTTCACAGTGCTAATTCAATGCACAACCATTTGAGCGTCGAAACAATCAAAATATCTCGCAAATCGCGAAATTTCAAAATTTGACGAAAAATAGCCGTCATTTCCTTCCCGTTGGAGATATTTCGACGTTTAAGCACTCGTTGAACTCCATTTCTGATGCTAATTCAATGCACAACCATTTAAGCGTCAAAACAATCAAAATATCTCGCAAATCGCGAAAATTTCAAAAATTTTGACGGAAAATAGCCGTCATTTCCTTCCCGTTGGAGATATTTCGACGTTTATGCACTCGTTGAACTCCATTTCACAGTGCTAATTCAATGCACAACCATTTGAGCGTCGAAACAATCAAAATATCTCGCAAATCGCGAAAATTTCAAAAATTTTGACGAAAAATAGCCGTCATTTCCTTCCCGTTGGAGATATTTCGACGTTTAAGCACTCGTTGAACTCCATTTCATAGTGCTAATTCAATACACAACCATTTGAGCGTCGAAACAATCAAAATATCTCGCAAATCGCGAAAATTTCAAAATTTTGACGAAAAATAGCCGTCATTTCCTTCCGTTGGAGATAATATTTCGACGTTTAAGCACTCGTTGAACTCCATTTCACAGTGCTAATTCAATACACAACCATTTAAGCGTCGAAACAATCAAAATATCTCGCAAATCGCGAAAATTTCGTAAATTTTGACGAAAAATAGCCGTCATTTCCTTCCCGTTGGAGATATTTCGACGTTTAAGCACTCGTTGAACTCCATTTCACAGTGCTAATTCAATACACAACCATTTAAGCGTCGAAACAATCAAAATATCTCGCAAATCGCGAAGATTTCGTAAATTTTGACGAAAAATAGCCGTCATTTCCTGCCCGTTGGAGATATTTCGACGTTTAAGCACCCGTTGAACTCCATTTCACAGTGCTAATGCAATGCACAACCATTTAAGCGTCAAAACAATCAAAATATCTCGCAAATCGCGAAGATTTCAAATTTTGACGAAAAATAGCCGTCATTTCCTTCCCGGTTGGAGATATTTCGACGTTAAACTCTCGTTGAACTCCATTTCACAGTGCTAATTCAATGCACAACCATTTGAGCGTCGAAACAATCAAAATATCTCGCAAATCGCGAAAATTTCAAAAATTTTGACGAAAAATAGCCGTCATTTCCTTCCCGTTGGAGATATTTCGACGTTTAAGCGCTCATTGAACTCCATTTCACAGTGCTAATGCAATACACAACCATTTAAGCGTCGAAACAATCAAAATATCTTGCAAATCGCGAAGATTTCGTAAATTTTGACGAAAAATAGCCGTCATTTCCTTCCCGTTGGAGATATATCGACGTTTAAGCACTCGTTGAACTCCATTTCACAGTGCTAATGCAATGCACAACCGTTTAAGCGTCGAAACTATCAAAATATCTCGCAAATCGCGAAGATTTCGTAAATTTTGACGAAAAATAGCCGTCATTTCCTTCCCGTTGGAGATATTTCGACGTTTAAGCACTCGTTGAGCTCCATTTCACAGTGCTAATGCAATGCACCACCATTTAAGCGTCGAAACAATCAAAATATCTCGCAAATCGCGAAGATTTCGTAAATTTTGACGAAAAATAGCCGTCATTTCCTTCCCGTTGGAGATATTTCGACGTCTAAGCACTCGTTGAACTCCATTTCACAGTGCTAATGCAATGCATAACCATTTAAGTGTCGAAACAATCAAAATATCTCGCAAATCGCGAGGATTTCATAAATTTTGCCGAAAAATAGCCGTCATTTCCTTCCCGTTGGAGATATTTCGACGTTTAAGCACTCGTTGAACTCCATTTCACAGTGCTAATGCAATGCACAACCATTTAAGCGTCGAAACAATGAAAGTATCTCGCAAATCGCGAAGATTTCGCAAATTTTGAAGAAAAATAGCCGTCATTTCCTTCCCGTTGGAGATATTTCGACGTTTAAGCACTCGTTAAACTCCATTTCACAGTGCTAAAGCAATGCACAACCGCTTAAGCGTCGATACAATCAAAATATCTCGCAAATCGTGATTTTGAAGAAAAATAGCCGTCATTTCCTTCCCGTTGGAGATATTTCGACGTTTAAGCGCTCATTGAACTCCATTTCACAGTGCTAATGCAATGCACAACCATTTAAGCGTCGAAACCATCAAAATATCTCGCAAATCGCGAAGATTTCGTAAATTTTGACGAAAAATATCCGTCATTTCCTTCCCGTTGGAGATATTTCGACGTTTAAGCGCTCGTTGAGCTCCATTTCACAGTGCTAATGCAATGCACAACCATTTAAGCGTCGAAACAATCAAAATATCTCGCAAATCGCGAAGATTTCGTAAATTTTGACGAAAAATAGCCGTCATTTCCTTCCCGTTAGAGATATTTCGACGTTTAAGCACTCGTTGAACTCCATTTCACAGTGCTAATGCAATGCACAACCATTTAAGCGTTGAAACAATCAAAAATATCTCGCAACCGCGAAGATTTCGTAAATTTTGACTGGAAAAAATATCCGTCATTTCCTTCCGTTGGAGATATTTCGACGTTTAAGCACTCGTTGAACTCCTTACTCTGCAAATGCAATGCACAACAGTTTAAGCGTCGAAACAATCAAAATATCTCTCGCAAATCGCGATTTTGAAGAAAAATAACCGTCATTTCTTCCTGATATATTTCTGATCGCTTAAGCGCTCGTTGAACTCCATTTCCACAGTGCTACGTAATGCACAACCATTTAGCGTCGAAACAATGAAAGTATTCCTGCAATCGCGAAGATTTCTGCAAATTTTGAAGAAAAAATAGCCGTCATTTCCTTCCCGTTGGAGATATTTCGACGTTTAAGCACTCGTTGAACTCCATTTCACAGTGCTAATTCAATGCACAACCATTTAAGCGCCGAAACAACCAAAATATCTCGCAAATCGCGAAAATTTCGAAAATTTTGACGAAAAATAGCCGTCATTTCCTTCCCGTTGGAGATATTTCGACGTTTAAGCACTCGTTGAACTCCATTTCATAGTGCTAATTCAATGCACAACCATTTGAGCGTCGAAACAATCAAAATATCTCGCAAATCGCGAAAATTTCAAAAATTTTGACGAAAAATAGCCGTCATTTCCTTCCCGTTGGAGATATTTTGACGTTTAAGCACTCGTTGAACTCCATTTCACAGTGCTAAAGCAATGCACAACTCGCTTTGCTGCGTCGATACAATCAAAATATCTCGCAAATCGTGATTTTGACGAAAAATAGCCGTCATTTCCTTCCCGTTGGAGATATTTCGACGTTTAAGCGCTCATTGAACTCCATTTCACAGTGCTAATGCAATACACAACCATTTAAGCGTCGAAACAATCAAAATATCTTGCAAATCGCGAAGATTTCGTAAATTTTGACGAAAAATAGCCGTCATTTCCTTCCCGTTGGAGATATTTCGACGTTTAAGCACTCGTTGAACTCCATTTCACAGTGCTAATTCAATGCACAACCATTTAAGCGTCGAAACTATCAAAATATCTCGCAAATCGCGAAAATTTCAAAAATTTTGACGAAAAATAGCCGTCATTTCCTTCCCGTTGAAGATATTTCGACGTTTAAGCACTCGTTGAACTCCATTTCACAGTGCTAATTCAATGCACAACCATTTGAGCGTCGAAACAATCAAAATATCTCGCAAATCGCGAAAATTTCAAAAATTTTGACGAAAAATAACCGTCATTTCCTTCCCGTTGGAGATATTTCGACGTTTAAGCACTCGTTGAACTCCATTTCACAGTGCTAATTCAATGCGCAACCATTTAAGTGTCGAAACAATCAAAATATCTCGCAAATCGTGATTTTGACGAAAAATAGCCGTCATTTCCCTTTCCCGCTGGAGATATTTCGGACGTTTAAGCACTCTGTTGAACTCATTTCACAGTGCTAAAGCAATGCACAAACCGCTTAAGCGTCGATACAATCAAAATATCTCGCAAATCGTGATTTTGACGAAAAATAGCCGTCATTTCCTTTCCTGTTGGAGATATTTCGACGCTTTAAGCGCTCATTGAACTCCATTTCACAGTGCTAATGGTAATAAACAACCATTTGCTGTCGAAACAATCAAAATATCTGGCAAATCGCGAAGATTTCGTAAATTTTGACGAAAAATAGCCGTCATTTCCTTCCCGTTGGAGATATTTCGACGTTTAAGCGCTCGTTGAACTCCATTTCACAGTGCTAATTCAATGCACAACCAGTTGAGCGTCGAAACAATCAAAATATCTCGCAAATCGCGAAGATTTCGTAAATTTTGACGAAAAATAGCCGTCATTTCCTTCCCGTTGGAGATATTTCGACGTTTAAGCACTCGTTGAACTCCAGGTCACGGTGCTAATGCAATGCACAACCATTTAAGCGTCGAAACAATCAAAATATCTCGCAAATCGCGAAGATTTCGTAAATTTTGACGAAAAATATCCGTCATTTCCTTCCCGTTGGAGATATTTCGACGTTTAAGCGCTCATTGAACTCCATTTCACAGTGCTAATGCAATACACAACCATTTAAGCGTCGAAACAATCAAAATATCTTGCAAATCGCGAAGATTTCGTAAATTTTGACGAAAAATAGCCGTCATTTCCTTCCCGTTGGAGATATTTCGACGTTTAAGCACTCGTTGAACTCCATTTCACAGTGCTAATGCAATGCACAACAGTTTAAGCGTCGAAACTATCAAAATATCTCGCAAATCGCGATTTTCGAGAAAAATAGCCGTCATTTCCTTCCCGTTGGAGATATTTCGACGTTTAAGCGCTCGTTGAACTCCATTTCACAGTGCTAATGCAATGCACAACCATTTAAGCGTCGAAACCACCAAAATATCTCGCAAATCGCGAAGATTTCGTAAATTTTGACGAAAAATATCCGTCATTTCCTTCCCGTTGGAGATATTTCGACGTTTATGCACTCGTTGAACTCCATTTCACAGTGCTAATGCAATGCACAACCATTTAAGCGTCGAAACAATGAAAGTATCTCGCAAATCGCGAAGATTTCGCAAATTTTGAAGAAAAATAGCCGTCATTTCCTTCCCGTTGGAGATATTTCGACGTTTAAGCACTCGTTGAACTCCATTTCACAGTGCTAATGCAATGCACAACCATTTAAGCGTCGAAACAATCAAAATATCTCGCAAATCGCGAAAATTTCAAAAATTTTGACGAAAAATAGCCGTCATTTCCTTCCCGTAGGAGATATTTCGACGTTTAAGCGCTCGTTGAACTCCATTTCACAGTGCTAATGCAATGCACAACCATTTAAGCGTCGAAACAATCAAAATATCTCGCAAATCGCGAAAATTTCAAAAATTTTGACGGAAAATAGCCGTCATTTCCTTCCCGTTGGAGATATTTCGACGTTTAAGCACTCGTTGAACTCCATTTCACAGTGCTAAAGCAATGCACAACCGCTTAAGCGTCGATACAATCAAAATATCTCGCAAATCGTGATTTTGACGAAAAATAGCCGTCATTTCCTTCCCGTTGGAGATATTTCGACGTTTAAGCACTCGTTGAACTCCATTTCACAGTGCTAATGCAATGCACAACCATTTAAGCGTCGAAACAATCAAAATATCTCGCAAATCGCGAAGATTTCGTAAATTTTGACGAAAAATAGCCGTCATTTCTCTCCTGTTGGAAATATTTCGACGTTTAAGCACTCTTTGAACTCCATTTCACAATGCTAATGCAATGCACAACCATTTAAGCGTCGAAACAATCAAAATATCTCGCAAATCGCGATGATTTCGTAAATTTTGACGAAAAATAGCCGTCATTTCCTTCCCGTTGGAGATATTTCGACGTTTAAGCACTCGTTGAACTCCATTTCACAGTGCTAATGCAATGCACAACCGTTTAAGCGTCGAAACAATCAAAATATCTCGCAAATCGCGATTTTGCCGAAAAATAGCCGTCATTTCCTGCCCGTTGGAGATATTTCGACGTTTAAGCACTCGTTGAACTCCATTTCACAGTGCTAATGCAATGCACAACCATTTAAGCGTCGAAACAATCAAAATATCTCGCAAATCGCGAAGATTTCGTCGATTTTGACGAAAAATAGCCGTCATTTCCTGCCCGTTGGAGATATTTCGACGTTTAAGCACTCGTTGAACTCCATTTCACAGTGCTAATGCAATGCACAACCATTTAAGCGTCGAAACAATCAAAATATCTCGCAAATCGCGATTTTGATGAAAATTAACTGTCATTTCCTTCCCGTTGGAGATATTTCGACGTTTAAGCGCTCGTTGAACTCCATTTCACAGTGCTAATGCAATGCACAACCATTTAAGCGTCGAAACAATCAAAATATCTCGCAAATCGCGAAGATTTCGTAAATTTTGACGAAAAATAGCCGTCATTTCCTTCCCGTTGGAGATATTTCGACGTCTAAGCACTCGTTGAACTCCATTTCACAGTGCTAATGCAATGCATAACCATTTAAGTGTCGAAACAATCAAAATATCTCGCAAATCGCGAGGATTTCATAAATTTTGCCGAAAAATAGCCGTCATTTCCTTCCCGTTGGAGATATATCGACGTTTAAGCACTCGTTGAACTCCATTTCACAGTGCTAATGCAATGCACAACCATTTAAGCGTCGAAACAATGAAAGTATCTCGCAAATCGCGAAGATTTCGCAAATTTTGAAGAAAAATAGCCGTCATTTCCTTCCCGTTGGAGATATTTCGACGTTTAAGCACTCGTTAAACTCCATTTCACAGTGCTAAAGCAATGCACAACCGCTTAAGCGTCGATACAATCAAAATATCTCGCAAATCGTGATTTTGAAGAAAAATAGCCGTCATTTCCTTCCCGTTGGAGATATTTCGACGTTTAAGCGCTCATTGAACTCCATTTCACAGTGCTAATGCAATGCACAACCATTTAAGCGTCGAAACCATCAAAATATCTCGCAAATCGCGAAGATTTCGTAAATTTTGACGAAAAATAGCCGTCATTTCCTTCTCGCTGGAGATATTTCGACGTTTAAGCTCTCGTTGAACTCCATTTCACAGTGCTAATGCAATGCACAACAGTTTAAGCGTCGAAACAATCAAAATATCTCGCAAATCGCGATTTTGAAGAAAAATAACCATCATTTCCTTCCCGTTGGAGATATTTCGACGTTTAAGCGCTCGTTGAGCTCCATTTCACAGTGCTAATGCAATGCACAACCATTTAAGCGTCGAAACAATCAAAATATCTCGCAAATCGCGAACATTTCGTAAATTTTGACGAAAAATAGCCGTCATTTCCTTCCCGTTGGAGATATTTCGACGTTTAAGCACTCGTTGAACTCCAGTTCACAGTGCTAATTCAATGCACAACCATTTGAGCGTCGAAACAATCAAAATATCTCGCAAATCGCGAAAATTTCAAAAATTTTGACGAAAAATAGCCGTCATTTCCTTCCCGTTGGAGATATTTCGACGTTTAAGCACTCGTTGAACTCCATTTCGCAGTGCTAATGCAATGCACAACCATTTAAGCGTCGAAACAATCAAAATATCTCGCAAATCGCGAAAATTTCAAAAATTTTGACGAAAAATAGCCGTCATTTCCTTCCCGTTGGAGATATTTCGACGTTTAAGCACTCGTTGAACTCCATTTCACAGTGCTAATTCAATGCACAAACATTTGAGCGTCGAAACAATCAAAATATCTCGCAAATCGCGATTTTGACGAAAAATAGCCGTCATTTCCATCCCGTTGGAGATATTTCGACGTTTAAGCGCTCGTTGAACTCCATTTCACAGTGCTAATGCAATGCACAACCATTTAAGCGTCGAAACAATGAAAGTATCTCGCAAATCGCGAAGATTTCGCAAATTTTGAAGAAAAATAGCCGTCATTTCCTTCCCGTTGGAGATATTTCGACGTTTAAGCACTCGTTGAACTCCATTTCACAGTGCTAAAGCAATGCACAACCGCTTAAGCGTCGATACAATCAAAATATCTCGCAAATCGTGATTTTGACGAAAAATAGCCGTCATTTCCTTCCCGTTGGAGATATTTCGACGTTTAAGCGCTCATTGGACTCCATTTCACAGTGCTAATGCAATACACAACCATTTAAGCGTCGAAACAATCAAAATATCTTGCAAATCGCGAAGATTTCGTAAATTTTGACGAAAAATAGCCGTCATTTCCTTCCCGTTGGAGATATTTCGACGTTTAAGCACTCGTTGAACTCCATTTCACAGTGCTAATGCAATGCACAACCGTTTAAGCGTCGAAACAATCAAAATATCTCGCAAATCGCGATTTTGACGAAAAATAGCCGTCATTTCCTTCCCGTTGGAGATAATTCGACGTTTAAGCACTCGTTGAACTCCATTTCACAGTGCTAATTCAATGCACAACCATTTAAGTGTCGAAACAATCAAAATATCTCGCAAATCGCGAAGATTTCGTAAACTTTGACGAAAAATAGCCGTCATTTCCTTCCCGTTGGAGATATATCGACGTTTAAGCACTCGTTGAACTCCAATTCACAGTGCTAATGCAATGCACAGCCGTTTAAGCGTCGAAACAATCAAAATATCTCGCAAATCGCGAAGATTTCGTAAATTTTGACGAAAAACAGCCGTCATTTCCTTCCCGTTGGAGATATTTCGACGTTTAAGCACTCGTTGAGCTCCATTTCACAGTGCTAATGCAATGCACAACCATTTAAGCGTCGAAACAATCAAAATATCTCGCAAATAGCGAAGATTTCGTAAATTTTGACGAAAAATAGCCGTCATTTCCTTCCCGTTGGAGATATTTCGACGTCTAAGCACTCGTTGAACTCCATTTCACAGTGCTAATGCAATGCATAACCATTTAAGTGTCGAAACAATCAAAATATCTCGCAAATCGCGAGGATTTCATAAATTTTGCCGAAAAATAGCCGTCATTTCCTTCCCGTTGGAGATATTTCGACGTTTAAGCACTCGTTGAACTCCATTTCACAGTGCTAATGCAATGCACAACCATTTAAGCGTCGAAACAATGAAAGTATCTCGCAAATCGCGAAGATTTCGCAAATTTTGAAGAAAAATAGCCGTCATTTCCTTCCCGTTGGAGATATTTCGACGTTTAAGCACTCGTTGAACTCCATTTCACAGTGCTAAAGCAATGCACAACCGCTTAAGCGTCGATACAATCAAAATATCTCGCAAATCGTGATTTTGACGAAAAATAGCCGTCATTTCCTTCCCGTTGGAGATATTTCGACGTTTAAGCGCTCATTGAACTCCATTTCACAGTGCTAATGCAATGCACAACCATTTAAGCGTCGAAACCATCAAAATATCTCGCAAATCGCGAAGATTTCGTAAATTTTGACGAAAAATAGCCGTCATTTCCATCCCGTTGGAGATATTTCGACGTTTAAGCACTCGTTGAACTCCATTTCACAGTGCTAATGCAATGCACAACCATTTAAGCGTCGAAACCATCAAAATATCTCGCAAATCGCGAAGATTTCGTAAATTTTGACGAAAAATAGCCGTCATTTCCTTCTCGCTGGAGATATTTCGACGTTTAAGCACTCGTTGAACTCCATTTCACAGTGCTAATGCAATGCATAACAGTTTAAGCGTCGAAACAATCAAAATATCTCGCAAATCGCGATTTTGAAGAAAAATAACCATCATTTCCTTCCCGTTGGACATATTTCGACGTTTAAGCGCTCGTTGAGCTCCATTTCACAGTGCTAATGCAATGCACAACCATTTAAGCGTCGAAACAATCAAAATATCTCGCAAATCGCGAACATTTCGTAAATTTTGACGAAAAATAGCCGTCATTTCCTTCCCGTTGGAGATATTTCGACGTTTAAGCACTCGTTGAACTCCATTTCACAGTGCTAATGCAATGCACAACCATTTAAGCGTCGAAACAATGAAAGTATCTCGCAAATCGCGAAGATTTCGCAAATTTTGAAGAAAAATAGCCGTCATTTCCTTCCCGTTGGAGATATTTCGACGTTTAAGCACTCGTTGAACTCCATTTCACAGTGCTAAAGCAATGCACAACCGCTTAAGCGTCGATACAATCAAAATATCTCGCAAATCGTGATTTTGACGAAAAATAGCCGTCATTTCCTTCCCGTTGGAGATATTTCGACGTTTAAGCGCTCATTGAACTCCATTTCACAGTGCTAATGCAATACACAACCATTTAAGCGTCGAAACAATCAAAATATCTTGCAAATCGCGAAGATTTCGTAAATTTTGACGAAAAATAGCCGTCATTTCCTTCCCGTTGGAGATATATCGACGTTTAAGCACTCGTTGAACTCCATTTCACAGTGCTAATGCAATGCACAACCGTTTAAGCGTCGAAACTATCAAAATATCTCGCAAATCGCGAAGATTTCGTAAATTTTGACGAAAAATAGCCGTCATTTCCTTCCCGTTGGAGATATTTCGACGTTTAAGCACTCGTTGAGCTCCATTTCACAGTGCTAATGCAATGCACCACCATTTAAGCGTCGAAACAATCAAAATATCTCGCAAATCGCGAAGATTTCGTAAATTTTGACGAAAAATAGCCGTCATTTCCATCCCGTTGATATTTCTGACGTTTACACTCGTTGAATTCCATTTCAGCACGTAATGGCCAACTATTTAAGCGTTAGAACAATCAAAATATCTGCAACAAGTGAAGATTTCGTAAATTCTGACGAAAAATAGCCGTCATTTCCTTCCCGTTGGAGATATTTCGACGTTTAAGCACTCTTTGAACTCCATTTCACAGTGCTAATTCAATGCACAACCATTTGAGCGTCGAAACAATCAAAATATCTCGCAAATCGCGATTTTGACGAAAAATAGCCGTCATTTCCTTCCCGTTGGAGATATTTCGACGTTTAAGCACTCGTTGAGCTCCATTTCACAGTGCTAATGCAATGCACAACCGTTTAAGCGTCGAAACAATCAAAATATCTCGCAAATCGCGATTTTGACGAAAAATAGCCGTCATTTCCTCCCTGTTGGAGATATCTCGACGTTTGAGCACTCCTTGAACTCCATTTCACAGTGCTAATGCAATGCACAACCACTTAAGCGACGAAACAATCAAAATATCTCGCAAATCGCGAAGATTTCGTCGATTTAGACGAAAAATAGCCGTCATTTCCTTCCCGTTGGAGATATTTCGACGTTTAAGCGCTCGTTGAACACAATTTTACAGTGCAAATGAATTGCACAACCGTTTAAGCATCGAAACAATCAAAATATCTCGCAAATCGCGATTTTGACGAAAAATAGCCGTCATTTCCTTCCCGTTGGAGATATTTCGACGTTTAACCGCTCGTTGAACTCCATTTCACAGAGCTAATTCAATGCACAACCATTTGAGCGTCGAAACAATCAAAATATTCGTAACAGGAAGATTTTGCCGATTTTTCACGCTGAAAATAGTTGCCTGGCTTCTTCCCGTTGAGATATTTTACCGCTTAAGCACCCCTGTTGAACTCCATTTCACAAAAGCAATGTAATGAACCGTTTATGTCGAAACAATCAAAATATCTCGCAATCATGAAGATTTCTTTCTGATTTTGACGAAAAATAGCCGTCATTTCCTTCCCGTTGGAGATATTTCGACGTTTAAGCACTCGTTGAACTCTATTTCACAGTGCTCATTCAATGCACAAGCATTTGAGCGTCGAAACAATCAAAATATCTCGCAAATCGCGATTTTGAAGGAAAATAGCCGTCATTTCCTTCCCGTTGGAGATATTTCGACGTTTAGGCACTCGTTGAACTCCATTTCACAGTGCTAAATCAATGCACAACCATTTGAGCGTCGAAACAATCAAAATATCTCGCAAATCGCGAAAATTTCAAAAATTTTGACGAAAAATAGCTGTCATTTCTTTCCCGTTGGAGATATTTCGACGTTTAAGCACTCGTTGAACTCCATTTCACAGTGCTAATTCAATGCACAACCATTTGAGCGTCGAAACAATCAAAATATCTCGCAAATCGCGAAAATTTCAAAAATTTTGACGAAAATAGCCGTCATTTCCTTCCCGTTGGAGATATTTCGACGTTTAAGCACTCGTTGAACTCCATTTCACAGTTCTAATGCAATGCACAACCATTTAAGCGTCGAAACAATCAAAATATCTCGCAAATCGCGAAGATTTCGTAAATTTTGACGAAAAATAGCCGTCATTTCCTTCCCGTTGGAGATATTTCGACGTTTAAGCACTCGTTGAACTCCATTTCACAGTGCTAATGCATTACACTACCGTTTAAGCGTCGAAACAAGCAAAATAGCTCGCAAATCGCGATTATGACGAAAAATAGCCGTCATTTCTTTCCCGTTGGAGATATTTCGACGTTTAAGCACTCGTTGAACTCCATTTCACAGTGCTAATGTAATGCACAACCATATAAGCGTCGAAACAATCAAAATATCTCGCAAATCGCGAAGATTTCGTCGATTTAGACGAAAAATAGCCGTCATTTCCTTCCCGTTGGAGATATTTCGACGTTTAAGCGCTCGTTGAACACAATTTTACAGTGCAAATGAATTGCACAACCGTTTAAGCGTCGAAACAATCAGAATATCTCGCAAATCGCGAAGATTTCGTCGATTTTGACGAGAAATAGCCGTCATTTCCTTCCCGTTGGAGATATTTCGACGTTTAAGCGCTCGTTCAACTCCATTTCACAGTGCTAATTCAATGCACAACCGTTTAAGCATCGAAACAATCAAAATATCTCGCAAATCGCGATTTTGACGAAAAATAGCCGTCATTTCCTTCCCGTTGGAGATATTTCGACGTTTAAGCACTCGTTGAACTCCATTTCACAGTGCTAATTCAATGCACAACCATTTAAGTGTCGAAACAATCAAAATATCTCGCAAATCGCGATTTTGATGAAAATTAACTGTCATTTCCATCCCGTTGGAGATATTTCGACGTTTAAGCACTCGTTGAACTCCATTTCACAGTGCTAATGAAATGCACAACCATTTAAGCGACGAAACAATCAAAATATCTCGCAAATCGCGAAGATTTCGTCGATTTAGACGAAAAATAGCCGTCATTTCCTTCCCGTTGGAGATATTTTGACGTTTAAGCACTCGTTGAACTCCATTTCACAGTGCTAATGTAATGCACAACCATATAAGCGTCGAAACAATCAAAATATCTCGCAAATCGCGAAGATTTCGTCGATTTAGACGAAAAATAGCCGTCATTTCCTTCCCGTTGGAGATATTTCGACGTTTAAGCGCTCGTTGAACACAATTTTACAGTGCAAATGAATTGCACAACCGTTTAAGCGTCGAAACAATCAGAATATCTCGCAAATCGCGAAGATTTCGTCGATTTTGACGAGAAATAGCCGTCATTTCCTTCCCGTTGGAGATATTTCGACGTTTAAGCGCTCGTTCAACTCCATTTCAAAGTGCTAATTCAATGCACAACCGTTTAAGCATCGAAACAATCAAAATATCTCGCAAATCGCGATTTTGACGAAAAATAGCCGTCATTTCCTTCCCGTTGGAGATATTTCGACGTTTAAGCACTCGTTGAACTCCATTTCACAGTGCTAATTCAATGCACAACCATTCAAGCGTCGAAACAATCAAAATATCTCGCAAATCGCGAAAATTTCGAAAATTTTGACGAAAAATAGCCGTCATTTCCTTCCCGTTGGAGATATTTCGACGTTTAAGCACTCGTTGAACTCCATTTCAGAGTGCTAATTCAATGCACAACCATTTGAGCGTCGAAACAATCAAAATATCTCGCAAATCGCGAAAATTTCAAAAATTTTGACGAAAAATAGCCGTCATTTCCTTCCCGTTGGAGATATTTCGACGTTTAAGCACTCGTTGAACTCCATTTCACAGTGCTAATTCAATGCACATCCATTTGAGCGTCGAAACAATCAAAATATCTCGTAAATCGCGATTTTAACGAAAAATAGCCGTCATTTCCTTCCCGTTGGAGATATTTCGACGTTTAAGCACTCGTTGAACTCCATTTCACAGTGCTAATTCAATGCACAACCATTTGAGCGTCGAAACAATCAAAATATCTCGCAAATCGCGAAAATTTCAAAAATTTTGACGAAAAATAGCCGTCATTTCCTTCCCGTTGGAGATATTTCGACGTTTAAGCACTCGTTGAACTCCATTTCACAGCGCTAATGCAATGCACAACCATTTAAGCGTCGAAACAATCAAAATATCTCGCAAATCGCGAAAATTTCAAAAATTTTGACGAAAAATAGCCGTCATTTCCTTCCCGTTGGAGATATTTCGACGTTTGAGCACTCGTTGAACTCCATTTCACAGTGCTAATTCAATGCACAACCATTTGAGCGTCGAAACAATCAAAATATCTCGCAAATCGCGAAAATTTCAAAAATTTTGACGAAAAATAGCCGTCATTTCCTTCCCGTTGGAGATATTTCGACGTTTAAGCACTCGTTGAACTCCATTTCACAGTGCTAATTCAATGCACAACCATTTGAGCGTCGAAACAATCAAAATATTCGCAAATCGCGAAAATTTCAAAAATTTTGACGAAAAATAGCCGTCATTTCCTTCCCGTTGGAGATATTTCGACGGTTAAGCACTCGTTGAACTCCATTTCACAGTGCTAATTCAATGCACAACCATTTGAGCGTCGAAACAATCAAAATATCTCGCAAATCGCGAAAATTTCAAAAATTTTGACGAAAAATAGCCGTCATTTCCTTCCCGTTGGCGATATTTCGACGTTTAAGCACTCGTTGAACTCCATTTCACAGTGCTAATTCAATGCACATCCATTTGAGCGTCGAAACAATCAAAATATCTCGCAAATCGCGATTTTAACGAAAAATAGCCGTCATTTCCTTCCCGTTGGAGATATTTCGACGTTTAAGTACTCGTTGAACTCCATTTCACAGTGCTAATTCAATGCACAACCATTTGAGCGTCGAAACAATCAAAATATCTCGCAAATCGCGATTTTAACGAAAAATAGCGGTCATTTCCTTCCCGTTGGAGATATTTCGACGTTTGAGCACATTTCACAGTGCTAATTCAATGCACATCCTTTGAGCGTCGAAACAATCAAAATATCTCGCAAATCGCGATTTTTAACGAAAAATAGCCGTCATTTCCTTCCCGTTGGAGATATTTCGACGTTTAAGCACTCGTTGAACTCCATTTCACAGTGCTAATTCAATGCACAACCATTTGAGCGTCGAAACAATCAAAATATCTCGCAAATCGCGAAAATTTCAAAATTTTGACGAAAAATAGCCGTCATTTCCTTCCCGTTGGAGATATTTCGACGTTTAAGCACTCGTTGAACTCCATTTCACAGTGCTAATTCAATGCGCATCCATTTGAGCGTCGAAACAATCAAAATATCTCGCAAATCGCGATTTTAACGAAAAATAGCCGTCATTTCCTTCCCGTTGGAGATATTTCGACGTTTAAGCACTCGTTGAACTCCATTTCACAGTGCTAATTCAATGCACAACCATTTGAGCGTCGAAACAATCCAAATATCTCGCAAATCGCGAAAATTTCAAAAATTTTGACGAAAAATAGCCGTCATTTCCTTCCCGTTGGAGATATTTCGACGTTTAAGCACTCGTTGAACTCCATTTCACAGTGCTAATTCAATGCACATCCATTTGAGCGTCGAAACAATCAAAATATCTCGCAAATCGCGATTTTAACGAAAAATAGCCGTCATTTCCTTCCCGTTGGAGATATTTCGACGTTTAAGCACTCGTTGAACTCCGTTTCACAGTGCTAATTCAATGCACAACCATTTGAGCGTCGAAACAATCAAAATATCTCGCAAATCGCGATTTTAACGAAAAATAGCCGTCATTTCCTTCCCGTTGGAGATATTTCGACGTTTAAGCACTCGTTGAACTCCATTTCACAGTGCTAATTCAATGCACATCCATTTGAGCGTCGAAACAATCAAAATATCTCGCAAATCGCGATTTTAACGAAAAATAGCCGTCATTTCCTTCCCGTTGGAGATATTTCGACGTTTAAGCACTCGTTGAACTCCATTTCACGGTGCTAATTCAATGCACAACCATTTGAGCGTCGAAACAATCAAAATATCTCGCAAATCGCGAAAATTTCAAAAATTTTGACGAAAAATAGCCGTCATTTCCTTCACGTTGGAGATATTTCGACGTTCAAGCACTCGTTGAACTCTATTTCAAAGAGCTAATGCAATGCACAACCATTTAAGCGTCGAAACAATCAAAATATCTCACCAAATCGCGAAAATTTCAAAAATTTTGACGAAAAATAGCCGTCATTTCCTTCCCGTTGGAGATATTTCGACGTTTAAGCACTCGTTGGACTCCATTTCACAGTGCTAATTCAATGCACAACCATTTGAGCGTCGAAACAATCAAAATATCTCGCAAATCGCGAAAATTTCAAAAATTTTGACGAAAAATAGCCGTCATTTCCTTCCCGTTGGAGATATTTCGACGTTTAAGCACTCGTTGAACTCCGTTTCACAGTGCTAATTCAATGCACAACCATTTGAGCGTCGAAACAATCAAAATATCTCGCAAATCGCGATTTTAACGAAAAATAGCCGTCATTTCCTTCCCGTTCTAGATATTTCGACGTTTAAGCACTCGTTGAACTCCATTTCACAGTGCTAATTCAATGCACAACCATTTGAGCGTCGAAACAATCAAAATATCTCGCAAATCGCGAAAATTTCAAAAATTTTGACGAAAAATAGCCGTCATTTCCTTCCCGTTGGAGATATTTCGACGTTTAAGCACTCGTTGAACTCCATTTCACAGTGCTAATTCAATGCACATCCACTTGAGCGTCGAAACAATCAAAATATCTCGCAAATCGCGATTTTAACGAAAAATAGCCGTCATTTCCTCCCCGTTGGAGATATTTCGACGTTTAAGCACTCGTTGAACTCCATTTCACAGTGCTAATTCAATGCACAACCATTTGAGCGTCGAAACAATCAAAATATCTCGCAAATCGCGAAAATTTCAAAAATTTTGACGAAAATAGCCGTCATTTCCTTCCCGTTGGAGATATTTCGACGTTTAAGCACTCGTTGAACTCCATTTCACAGTGCTAATTCAATGCACACATCCATTTGAGCGTGAAACGATAAAATATCTCGCAAATCGCGATTTTAACGAAAAATAGCCGTCATTTCTTCCCGTTGGAATATTTCGACGTTTAAGCACTCGTTGAACTCCATTTCACAGTGCTAATTCAATGCACAACAGTTTTGAGCGTCAGAAACAATCCATAAAAATATCTCGCAAATCACTTGAAAATTTCAAAAATTTTGACGAAAAATAGCCGTCATTTCCTTCCCGTTGGAGATATTTCGACGTTTAAGCACTCGTCGAACTCCATTTCACAGTGCTAATTCAATGCACAACCATTTGAGCGTCGAAACAATCAAAATATCTCGCAAATCGCGATTTTAACGAAAATAGCCGTCATTTCCTTCCCGTTGGAGATATTTCGACGTTTAAGCACTCGTTGAACTCCATTTCACAGTGCTAATTCAATGCACAACCATTTGAGCGTCGAAACAATCAAAATATCTCTCAAATCGCGAAAATTTCAAATATTTTGACGAAAAATAGCCGTCATTTCCTTCCCGTTGGAGATATTTCGACGTTTAAGCACTGGTTGAACTCCGTTTCACAGTGCTAATTCAATGCACAACCATTTCAGCGTCGAAACAATCAAAATATCTCGCAAATCGCGATTTTGACGAAAAATAGCTGTCATTTCCTTCCCGTTGGAGATATTTCGACGTTTAGCCTCGTTGAACTCCATTTCACGGTACTAATTCAATGCACATCCATTTGAGCGTCGAAACAATCAAAATATCTCGCAAATCGCGATTTTAACGAAAAATAGCCGTCATTTCCTTCCCGTTGGAGATATTTCGACGTTTATGCACTCGTTGAACTCCATTTCACAGTGCTAATTCAATGCACAACCATTTGAGCGTCGAAACAATCAAAATATCTCATAAATCGCGAAAATTTCAAAAATTTTGACGAAAAATAGCAGTCATTTCCTTCCCGTTGGAGATATTTCGACGTTTAAGCACTCGTTGAACTCCATTTCACGGTGCTAATTCAATGCACATCCATTTGAGCATCGAAACAATCAAAATATCTCGCAAATCGCGATTTTAACGAAAAATAGCCGTCATTTCCTTCCCGTTGGAGATATTTCGACGTTTAAGCACTCGTTGAACTCCATTTCACAGTGCTAATTCAATGCACAACCATTTGAGCGTCGAAACAATCAAAATATCTCGCAAATCGCGAAAATTTCAAAAATTTTGACGAAAAATAGCCTTCATTTCCGTCCCGTTGGAGATATTTCGACGTTTGAGCACTCGTTGAACTCCATTTCACAGTGCTAATTCAATGCACATCCATTTGAGCGTCGAAACAATCAAAATATCTCGCAAATCGCGATTTTAACGAAAAATAGCCGTCATTTCCTTCCCGTTGGAGATATTTCGACGTTTAAGCACTCGTTGAACTCCACTTCACAGTGCTAATTCAATGCACAACCATTTGAGCGTCGAAACAATCAAAATATCTCAAAAATCGCGAAAATTTCAAAAATTTTGAAGAAAAATAACCGTCATTTCCTTCCGTTGGAATATTTCGTTTAAGCGCTCGTTGAACTCCATTTCACAGTGCTAATTCAATGCTACATCCATTTGAGCGTGGAAACAAGTCCAATCATCGCGATAGATTTTTGGCGCGAAAAATGGCAATGTTTCCTTCCCGTTGGAGATATTTCGACGTTTTGCTTTCGTTGAACTCCACTTCACAGTGCTAATTCAATGCACAACCATTTGAGCGTCGAAACAATCAGAAATATCATCGCAAATCCGCGAAAATTTCAAAAATTTTGACGAAAAATAGCCGTCATTTTCGCTTCCCGTTGGAATGTTCGACGTTTAAGCACTCGTTGAACTCCATTTCACAGTGCTAATTCAATGCACATCCCGCCCGAGGCGTCGAAACAATCAAAATATCTCGCAAATCCGCGATTTTTAAGAAAAATAGCCGTCATTTCCTCCCCGTTGGAATGTTCGACGTTTAAGCACTCGTTGAACTCCATTTCACAGTGCTAATGCAATGCACAACCATTTAAGCGTCGAAACAATCAAAATATCTCGCAAATCGCGAAAATTTCAAAAATTTTGACGAAAAATAGCCGTCATTTCCTTCCCATTGGAGATATTTCGACGTTTAAGCACTCGTTGAACTCCATTTCACAGTGCTAATTCAATGCACATCCATTTGAGCGTCGAAACAATCAAAATATCTCGCAAATCGCGAAAATTTCAAAAATTTTGACGAAAAACAGCCGTCATTTCCTTCCCGTTGGAGATATTTCGACGTTTAAGCACTCGTTGAACTCCATTTCACAGTGCTAATTCAATGCACTACCATTTGAGCGTCGAAACAATCAAAATATCTAGCAAATCGCGAAAATTTCAAAAATTTTGACGAAAAATAGCCGTCATTTCCTTCCCGTTGGAGATATTTCGACGTTTAAGCACTCGTTGAACTCCATTTCACAGTGCTAATTCAATGCACAACCATTTGAGCGTCGAAACAATCAAAATATCTCATAAATCGCGAAAATTTCAAAAATTTTGACGAAAAATAGCCGTCATTTCCTTCCCGTTGGAGATATTTCGACGTTTAAGCACTCGTTGAACTCCGTTTCACAGTGCTAATTCAATGCACAACCATTTGAGCGTCGAAACAATCAAAATATCTCGCAAATCGCGATTTTAACGAAAAATAGCCGTCATTTCCTTCCCGTTCTAGATATTTCGACGTTTAAGCACTCGTTGAACTCCATTTCACAGTGCTAATTCAATGCACAACCATTTGAGCGTCGAAGCAATCAAAATATCTCGCAAATCGCGAAAATTTCAAAAATTTTGACGAAAAATAGCCGTCATTTCCTTCCCGTTGGAGATATTTCGACGTTTAAGCACTCGTTGAACTCCATTTCACAGTGCTAATTCAATGCACAACCATTTAAGCGTCGAAACAATCAAACTATCTCGCAAATCGCGATTTTTACGAAAAATAGACGTCATTTACATCCCGTTGGAGATATTTCCACGTTTAAGCACTCGTTGAACTCCATTTCACGGTGCTAATTCAATGCACAACCATTTAAGCGTCGAAACAATCAAAATATCTCGCAAATCGCGATTTTTGCGAAAAATAGCCGTCATTTCCTTCCCGTTGAGATGAAACAGAGCGTTTAAGCACTCGTTGAACTCTGTTTCACGGTGCTAATTCGAGAAATGCATCCATTTTGAGCGTCAGAAACAATCAAAATATCTCGCAAAATCGCGATTTTTAACGAAAAAATAGCCGTCATTTCCTTCCCGTTGGAGATATTTCGACGTTTAAGCACTCGTTGAACTCCTTCACAGTGCTAATTCAATGCCCAACCATTTGAGGCGTCAGAGCAATCAAATATCTCAAAAATCATGAAAATTTCAAGAATTTTGACGAAAAATAACCGTCATTTCCTTCCGTTGAATATTTCGACGTTTAAGCACTCGTTGAACTCCGAGCACGAAGTCTTCGTTATTTTTACACATCCATTTGAGCGTCGAAACAATCAAAATATCTCGCAAATCGCGATTTTAACGAAAAATAGCCGTCATTTCCTTCCCGTTGGGGATATTTCGACGTTTAAGCACTCGTTGAACTCCATTTCACAGTGCTAATTCAATGCGCAACCATTTGAGCGTCGAAACAATCAAAATATCTCGCAAATCGCGAAAATTGCAAAAATTTTGACGAAAAATAGCCGTCATTTCCTTCCCGTTGGAGATATTTCGACGTTTAAGCACTCGTTGAACTCCATTTCACAGTGCTAATTCAATGCACCACCATTTGAGCGTCGAGACAATCAAAATATCTCGCAAATCGCGAAAATTTCAAAAATTTTGACGAAAAATAGCCGTCATTTCCTTCCCGTTGGAGATATTTCGACGTTTAAGCACTCGTTGAACTCCATTTCACAGTGCTAATTCAATGCACATCCATGTGAGCGTCGAAACAATCAAAATATCTCGCAAATCGCGATTTTAACGAAAAATAGCCGTCATTTCCTCCCCGTTGGAGATATTTCGACGTTCAAGCACTCGTTGAACTCCATTTCACACTGCTAATGCAATGCACAACCATTTAAGCGTCGAAACAATCAAAATATCTCGCAAATCGCGAAAATTTCAAAAATTTTGACGAAAAATAGCCGTCATTTCCTTCCCGTTGGAGATATTTCGACGTTTAAGCACTCGTTGAACTCCATTTCACAGTGCTAATTCAATGCACAACCATTTGAGCGTCGAAACAATCAAAATATCTCGCAAATCGCGAAAATTTCAAAAATTTTGACGAAAAATAGCCGTCATTTCCTTCCCGTTGGAGATATTTCGACGTTTAAGCACTCGTTGAACTCCATTTCACAGTGCTAATTCAATGCACAACCATTTGAGCGTCGAAACAATCAAAATATCTCGCAAATCGCGAAAATTTCAAAAATTTTGACGAAAAATAGCCGTCATTTCCTTCCCGTTGGAGATATTTCGACGTTTAAGCACTCGTTGAACTCCATTTCACAGTGTTAATGCAATGCACAACCATTTAAGCGTCGATACAAACAAAATATCTCGCAAATCGCGAAAATTTCGAAAATTTTGACGAAAAATAGCCGTCATTTCCTTCCCGTTGGAGATATTTCGACGTTTAAGCACTCGTTGAGCTCCATTTCACAGTGCTAATGCAATGCACAACCATTTAAGCGTCGAAACAATCAAAATATCTCGCAAATCGCGAAGATTTCGTAAATTTTGACGAAAAATAGCCGTCATTTCCTTCCCGTTGGAGATATTTCGACGTTCAAGCACTCGTTGAACTCCAGTGCAAATGGTGATTGTTAAGGTTTTTTCCATAAATATTTCCTTTAATTTTCTGATTGTATATCGCCAGGGTATTTCCTCCAAGTTTCCTTTGCTAATGCTGAACGAAGTTAACTGTTTTTCATTTACTGCGTCTAATAGAGATCTTAGCGAGTTTAATAAATTTTCTGGTGTTATTGGAATATTTCTATTTTCCTTTATCGGTAGGAATACAATGTGTTTTCCAGAATCGTAATTCAATCTTGCTTTTTCTAACATTAAATCTTCATAACGAGGTAATTTTCCCGTTTCCTTCATTTCTAAGGCTCCTTTATCTATCGGATTGCCATGTATATCTATAAATACTACTTTATGGTCATTTACTCTCGCAATTGAGTCTCGGGTTTCTGAAATTCTTAGTTCCGCAATTATCGTAGGTCTCGTGTCCTTTTCTCGTTGTTGAATTAGTTCTGGAATTACAGTGGAGGTCTCTTTTTCGCTTGTTGTATCCGTGCCTTCTTTTTCTCGATTGGTTATTTCTCTATCTGTACTTACATCGATTTCTGCTAATGCTTGGTCTAAATATTTTATGGGGGTTTCTTCTATTGTAAAATGTTTTCGGGTAAAACCCTTTCCTTGATTTTTAGAATCACTGGATTGAGGCAAGACGTGTGGTTTAGCTTCGAATATGGGAGAGTCTTCGGTTGACGTATCTATTTCGAATCTTTTTGAAACAGGATAGCGAATCGGTGAGACTTCCTCTCTCTTTCTGATTGGTAAACAAACTTCCGGAGGGTTCCTAGATAATGCGTCTGCGTTTGCGTTCGCCCTGCCTTCTTTGTATACAATATCAAATTCGAAGTCCGATAACTTTAATTTCCATTTCCAAATTCTTGAAGTAGGATCTTTGATAGAATGCATCCACGCTAAAGGTTTATGATCGGTTACGATGGTAAACTTTCTTCCGTAAAGATACGGTCGGAAGTGCATTGCGCTGTAAACAATTGCCAGACACTCCTTTTCTATGGTAGAGTAGTTTCGTTCGGCGGGATTTAATAGCCTTGAGGCATACGCAATCGGCAAATCCTTTCCGATTGGCCCTTGACTCAGTACACCGCTTATTGCATATCCTGATGCGTCTGTAGTAAGGTTAAAGGGTTTAGAAAAGTCTGGATATTGCAGGATGGGTTTCGTCACTAACGCTGTCTTTAAATTATTGAATGCG
>NW_022883479.1:0-18907 GCF_011952255.1 Bombus vosnesenskii | reverse complement strand
TTTTCTCATACAAAGTAAGTCACATTAAGTATATGTATATGTATAGTCGAAGCGATGCAATTAAAAATTTTTCCATTTTAATTGGAATTATTTATCACAGACATTTTACCGAGCATTCATGTTATAAATCTTATACATATATATATATCGGAGATGAAAGAACACCGGAGTCTGTAATTGAACAATTGTAGTTATTCAATCCGATTGTAATTGTTCGAGAGTTGTGATAATGAGCTTGGGCTCGAGGCGGCAGTCAGTCGCCGAACGTGGCCGCGGTCACGGGATGAACGCTTTGTCTAACAAAGGTATGGAGTAATTCTATAGCTCTCCTTAAAAGAAATATTCGTGGCGACACGCGACAGTAAACATTCCAACGGTTTCTGTCCCGTGGCCCTCCACACGCAGACCCTATTCTTCGAGTAAGATGATTGCCAGATGTCGATGCGTCTCCGCAGTATATGTTCGGCTAGCCCGAGGGCCCGTTATAAATCTTAAGGTTTAGTTAACTAAAGTCCTTCAAACAGACGAACAGTCTTTGTCCCAACTACGGGAAGATAGGGGAGACATATTTGTCAACGAGCGGCGTCTCCCACTAGCAACTTTCCCTCAAAGGCGGCTAGCATCTTTTTCTCACCACCGATATGGAGATTGACCAATTATCAGCAACGTTAATTTCCCTTACTTTCTGAACGAAGGCTTTTCTCGACGAATCCGATGATCTCGTATCCTTAGACACACCCCATTATAGTTTTCCTCTGTGGCATGATCGGGACGGGAAAGACAGTCTCGCTCGCGATCTCATTGATGAAAGGAGTAACTCTTTACGATCAGTGAATATTACGCGTCCGACTTAGATTTTGTGAGTACGTTCATCTATCATCCCGTCGACCGCGGATTCGTTATTGAACCTAGGATCATTGTCATTAGTTTCTCGAGTACCTAACTACCGCGGTTACGTGTCCGGTTCTATAATAATCGTATTTGCACTAGTCAATGTCTTCTCTATTGCATAACGACAACGTGTAACCCAAACGAAGATTCGTTTCACGCCCCTAACCCTAATTCCAATGTAAACCCGACAGCAGGAGTGGGATCAGTACCGGTTATAACAGTGCAAGAGCTTACGACCATCGTGCGCGAGTTAATTCCGTCGCTAGTGCAAAAATCGAGTGTGGAACCTAGAAATTTTTCGACTCCGCTGCCTGGTGCGCATCTACCAATCTAATTATGGAGAAAGATCCTTTACAGAGCAGTGCCCTGAATATAATTTCAATACCGAGTGTCGAATTGACTTCTACGTAGTGGAGGCGCTAACTGGTAGATCAAGCAATCCGGGTGAGTCGTTTCCATTTTACCCCGATTTCGGAGCCGGGTGTTCGCTAATTGAAGAATCCGTAGTCTTGAGAATTTCTGGCAAAAGAACGATTGATATAGTAGTAATGCGAGGAATAAGAAATATCGGTACTAAACGTATCGCTCAAATCTTGTCCGTTGCAGGCGTCGGTGGTTAGAGATAAACTTTTCATGTTCTCGCTGATAGTTATTTAACAATACGATATCGCGATTACTCGTTAAATCTTAAGCCAAGATTTTGACGTAATATTACACAAAATAGCCTCGCTATGTGTAAAACAAAAATAATTAATGCCTGTAATAAAACCGCTGAAAACGAGATCGATGTTAATGAAGTTGACAACGAGGTACGTAGTAGCGATAAAAGTCGATTAATCTTTCTTTTCGAAATTCAGAGATTCATCCGTTACGGGTTCCCTACGTACTCGTACAAAAAATACAGGCCAGTTAGAAGTACAATTAATTGATCCTAACATCGCCGTACAAGGAGTCCTAATAGAGTTCGCGAGCGCAGAATAGTACGTGATAGAACAAGCGACTTAATTACAGCCAAAAATCATAAAGCCTAGTAATTCACCGTTCGCGAGCCCTGTGTTACTCGTGAAGACGAACAATGGTTCAGATACATGATAGGTAGATTTTCGAGAACTAAATAAATATACGGTCGCGGATCGGTATCCTTTACCCCTCATTGCGGATCAAGTCGCGAGATTGCAAAAGCGAGATATTTTATTATTCTGGACATGGCCGGTGTGTTTCTCCAAATCCCTATTCATCCTAATTCTAGGAAGTATATAGCATTGATTACGCTCGATGAACAATTTGGATAATAAGTTGTTGTTTTCTTCGAATTCTTTTGTGCCTTTGTTCGATCCATTCGATGTCCTTTATTTGCATAACATAAGTGCGTGCGCGTTTAATGTTTCTTCCGGAAGTCATTTTCGGGATGGCGATACTATGCTGACCCCGTCGAAAATGGGGATTCTTATACTTTCGGACAACCCTAATAATTGTGCAGCTCATACTTGCCTAAATATTCTAATATTTATGTTCTTCCTTGCTTCAATTTTGTAAACCATCAAAGCGTTTAGTACGGAAATCCTCAGGAGTAGTCGCGTGCCAAGTCTTCTGTAATTCTTTTTAATTGCGGTGACATAAGAAATCATTTGGTCGGAGTGATCTGTACTACACTTTCCTTCGTTCCATTTAGCAGCGGCTGCTGATTTCGAGGTTGCGAACAAACGAAACGAGAGATCATTCTTGAGATTCCTTTGAAAACACGTATAACAGCCAACATGCCATTCTTACGTTGTCGTCTATTTGGATGATCCCCTAATTATTGCCGACTCGATAGATCAAGCTCTAAAAGTATTGCACACCGTACTAGATACCCTTCTAAAAGCCGGATTCTCCTTTAACTTTTCAAAATGTTCTTTTCTAAAGGCATCGGTACACTATTTGGAATATGTAATTTACGACGGAGAAGTTCGTCCCAATCCGGGTAAAATGCACGCCTTGAGTTTTTTACCTGCGTCAACGACCGTCACACAGCTCAGGCAGTTCATAGGTTTAGCCCTTTATTTCCGAAAATTCGTTCCTAAATTTTCACGGGTAATGAAACCCTTGTATGCGCTTACTTCCGATAATAAAAACATGACTTGGACAGATAGGCATGGAAAAATAAGGCAAAAGGTAATTTCCGCCCTGACCGACGCGCCGGTGTTAATGGTATTTGACCCGAACTACCCGATAGAACTTCGTATCGACGCTAGTTCGGATGGATATGAGGTTATTTTAATGCACAAGATTGAAGGTAAAAATAGAGTAATAGAATATTACAGTATAAGAAGTAGCCCTGCGGAATCTAGATATCATTCTTACGAACTAGAAACGTTAGCAGTTGTGAACGCCGTCAAGCATTTCCGTCATTATCTCCACGGACGAGAATTTCTTGTCGTCTCCGATTGTAATCCTTTGAAGGCATCCAGTAGTAAGGTAAATTTAAATGACAGGGTTTACAGGTGGTGGGCTTACTTACAAACTTTTACTTTTGACATTCTGTACCGGGAAGGTAAACGAATAGCCCACGTAAATTTTGTCTCGCGAAATCCCGTAGACTTGGATCACCTTACGATCAACGAAGTCATATAGAGAAGGAAATCAATCTGACCGAAATCTCCGAAGACTAGCTATTAGCGGAATAACGTCGCGACTCCCAAATTTCTGGGATCGTCAATAAATTACAGAACGAAGAGCTCGCGGAAGACGTCGCGAATACGTATGAGTTACGGTCCGGTACCCTTCATCGTAAAATACAGAGAAAAGGCAGAACTCTCTGCTTGTCCATTGTCCCCAGAGGTTTTAGATGATCTGTTATTAACCATGTGCAACAGTCAGTTATGCACTTAGGTTGGGATAAAGCGCTTGAGAAACTGTGCGAGTGTTACTGGTTCGAAGGAATGGCGGAGTATGTTCGCCAATTCGTAGAGAACTGTCACGCTTGTCAAGTTTCGAAGGCCAGTTCAGGTAAAATACGAGCTGAATTACATCCTATACCTAAGACCAGCATACCTTGGCATACAGTTCACGTGGGCATAACGGGCAAACTAAGCGGTAAAAGTGGTTCGAAAGAATATGTCATTGTTTTGGTCGACGTCTTCACTAAATTCGCATATCTGCATCATACTCGTAAAGTAGATTTCCTTAGTACCGTTAAAGCACTTACGTACTATATTTTTATTCGGCAGTCCCTGCCGGATAATAGCGGATCAGGGAAGATGTTTTACGGGCAAAGAATTTCCAGACTGTTGTCAAGATAAATACATTAAACTCCATTTAATTGCGACCGGAGCTAGTAAGGCCAACGGACAGGTAGAGCGTATTATGAGTACGCTAAAAAAACATGTTCACAACAATAGAAACCAACTGGCGGTCCTGGCAAAACGCGATCGGGGAAATACAACTGGCCTTAAATTGTACCACCAACCGCGTGACTAAGTCAAGCCCGTTGGAACTACTAATCGGTAAAACAGCGAGACCCTACGGCTTATCCCTACCCGACAATATCGAAGAAAGAGAAGTAAATATCTCCCATATAGAACAGCAGGCGATAAAGAATATAGAAGCAAGCGCCAAATACGATAAGGATAGGTTCGACGAAAACAAAGCTAAAATAGTTAGGTTCAACCTTGGCGATTTCGTATTACGCAAAAACGAGGAAAGAAACCAGACGAAGTTAGATCCGAAATTCAGGGGTCCATTCGTAATAGCAGAGACTTTGGAAGGAGATAGATATACCCTAAAAACCTTAGACGGCAAACGATCATATAAGGACAGACACGACAGACTGAGAAAAATGCCAGAAGGTTGCGTCCTTGCTGAGTTAGACGTCTGCGGTGATGACAACGGCGGTGATAATAACATTGCAAGTACACTGACCTCATTAACACCGCGTTGTGGTCATAGTAATACACCGAGTGGTTTTATGTGCTTTTTGTTGTAACCCGTTGAGTGGGTTGATGTGCTTTTGTTGTAACCCGTTGAGTGGGCATACGTGCTTTCTGGGTGTAATACACCCAACATGGCAATACGATCCAACAAACTGAGGTTCACCAGTGTACGAAATCGAAAATGATCTGTTGTGTCATTACGGTCTGACTGGCGACTCACAGAACGCACCTAACACTTTGAATGCAAATTATAACATTACAAATTCCTATTCTCTTTTATTTTTCTGTTGTCAAACCTCCGAACGAAACTTTGTTGTTGCACTGGACCCTTGACTTACTTGGACATTTAGCTAAATCGTAAATAATGTCAGTTGTATCGAATCTAATGTAAGAAAACACGATATTTTAGTTACACACGAGGACGTGTGATCGTCAGGATGGCCGTGTCGGAGATGAAAGAACACCGGAGCCTTTGGAATTTTGGATAATCCCGCAACATTGTAACCTAGAGTCTACTATAGCTGTAATTGAACAATTGTAGTTATTCAATCCGATTGTAATTGTTCGAGAGTTGTGATAATGAGCTTGGGCTCGAGGCGGCAGTCAGTCGCCGAACGTAGCCGCGGTCACGGGATGAACGCTTTGTCCAACAAAGGTATGGAGTAATTCTATAGATCTCCTTAAAAGAAATATTCGTGGCGATACGCGACAGTAAACATTCCAACGGTTTCTGTCCCGTGGCTCGCCACACGCAGACCCTATTCTTCGAGTAAGATGTTTGCCAGATGTCGATGCGTCTCCGCAGTACATGTTCGGCTAGCCCGAGGGCCCGTTATAAATCTTAAGGTTTAGTTAACTAAAGTCCTTCAAACAGACGAACAGTCTTTGTACCAACTACGGGAAGATAGGGGAGACATATTTTTCAACGAGCGGCGTCTCCCACTAGCAACTTTCCCTCAAAGGCGGCTAGCATCTTTTTCTCACCACCGATATGGAGATTGACCAATTAGCAGCAACGTCAATTTCCCTTACTTTCTGAACGAAGGCTTTTCTCGACGAATCCGATGATCTCGTATCCTTAGACACACCCCATTATAGTTTTCCTCTGTGGCATGATCGGGACGGGAAAGGCATTCTTTTACGCGCTCCCGTCGACCAAAGAGTAACGTCTTTACGCTCAGCAATTATTTTTACGAGTCAGACTTAGATTCAGCGAGAACGCCCATCTGTCATCCCGTTGGCCGCGGATTCGTTATTGAACCGGAGACCACTGTCACTAGTGTCGCTGACGTCTCACCGCCGTGGTAGATTGTCAAACCTGTGTTATTCATACCTGTGTCAATAAATCGTATCTTCGTTACACCGCAACGATGGCTTCAATGAAGACTCCTCAAACACCGACAACCCTATCCCTAATGTCATTCCGACATATATATCCACCGAAAATGCGCTCTTGTAGACAAACGCTCGATTCACGTCATAGCTTTTAAAGCTTGTCGCATCTCAATCCGTTGGAAAAAGTTTTTCCTGTAGCATATTTTATTTTTACGAACCAACAAGGTCTTTGTTTATTTCCTTCTGTTTTTGCTCCAATTTCCCCATTGTTTTTTCAAGGATAGTATTTCAGAGCCACTAGTCAAGTTTATTGTAACAATAAACGTACGTTTCGGAAACATTTTGTGCTGTGAAACAGAATACACTAAAGTTTGAATGTCACATCGATTTTCGAAAGTTTATAAATGGAGGTGTATGACAGTATCACCAGCTGTTGCTGTCCAAGTAACTCCAACATCGAAATACTACAACGATTCCAATCGAAAACGCTAAGAGCCTTAATAGACGCACCTTGGTATGTTACCACCGAAACCATCCATCGCGACCTCAAGATACCTACAGTCAAAGAGGAAATAGCAAAATGTAGCGACAGATATAGCAAAAGAGTCAACTAACACCGAAACCCCCTAATCACTGGACTACTCGGTACGACGGATCAGATTCGATTTCTTTTTGCTACAGACATGCAAGAAATTCCGTGTTGGAGAGCGATGTTGCGAGTTCGAGTGCCTGGACCATCTGAAGAACGTTACCGGAACTGGTATAGTTTTTGTCGTTGATGATAAGAATTCCTCCACGACTCAGCAACAAGAGCTACTCTGGGTGATGAGCTTAATGGTGCTGTTGCGGCTATTTTAATTTTTCAACAAGGATCCAGATGGCGCCGTTGACGAAATTCTTTCAGTATAAACGTCAACGATCAACATCAGCCATCAGGGAACGAAGAAGGTACGCTGTAACGTGTCTGAGTAATTATACCTCGAGGAGTACATACAGTTATGTAATGAAGATTCGTATGTGAGTGTTTGTTTTCTTATTTCTTTTCCCTTTGTTTCATTTGAATGGATTTTTGTACTCAAAGAGCGGGGTAAGATTACGTCAGATACGTTTTTACATATGCTAAAAAAATGGAAAATGATGATGATGAATCAATGACACGGAGAAAATTATAATCTATTGTATTGTTGTTATCTAATGGTGTTGTAGTTGACTGTATGGTGGATGTATCTAATGGTGTTGTAGTTGACTGTATGGTGGATGTATCTAATGGTGTTGTAGTTGACTGTATGTTGTTCAATATTGCTATGAAACTCTTCTGATTCATTGTCACTTATACGAAAAATGGAAGTATACGAAATTGATAAAATTATTAATAATATTTACGAAGAGAAAGTAAACTGTTGGATATATGACAAAATAATTCTATTTTAAATAAGAGACTGGTCAGCGTGGTTATTTTGTTTACAAAATCAAACGAATTTAATGAATGTAATGGTAAGGAAGTAACTATAAGTGGCTTTTAAACTATTTTTATGCTTGAAAAGTAATTCGCAAAGTAATGTAAAGCAGTACTACTGAGTTGTACATAACCTCTTTCAGAATTTGTTCTTAACCTCTTGCTTCACAACTTCCTTAATTATACTCTTCAAACTTATTGACTACTTCGATGTTGTTACGAACAGAAACTGATAAAATATTAATCTTAAATATAGATTGAAATGAAAGCTTGTCACGTAAATATATATATATATATATATATATATATACTACTTACTCAAACTATGGATCACATAACCTATACAAAAAAAAAAAATTATTGTACACTATAAAGCAAGAGGTTAAATCTTTAATCTGTTAAGAATTAAATTTTTTATTGTAACTGCGAAAATTATAAAAGTACCAAGCGAAGCAAGTACGGAATATATGCGGAATATGAATCGCTCAACGAACCAAAGAGCGGCTCAGTGACAAAATTAGTAAAATAAAGACCACAAATATTACAACATTATATTCTACCACAAAATAATTCTCTATACAAAAAAGGTACACAACGAATCGATTTTTCACAACGATAAGAGTCAACAGAACCAATCAAAACCAGGCGAGACTCTCATAAGACAACGATATCAGAGGGATCAAATCAGCGACTTCAATCTATGTTACAGAGTATAGTTATCAAGAAAAATTGCTCTTTTCATGAAAAGTATGGTAATGATACTCTTATAATACATTGTATATCTGGCAGTCGGATGTGCCCGTGGCCATCGGAAATGTAAAGACGACGCTTTTAGAAAGTGATAGCGCCATCGCGTTTTAAAAACGCGTTAAAAGAAGGACGGTTTCGCTATCCAAGGCGAATCGAAAAGTGTGCGTGTTGCGAGAATCAGAGTTGATCGAGACGTCGAAGCATAGAGTCGTTAGAATTGAGTTGCGAGTGTTGTCGAGTGTTAGAATTGCTAGTGAGAGAGAGAGAGAGAGAGAGAGTTACCAAATAGTTGTCAAGTTATTTGTTGTAAATACGAGCGTTGCATTTAGTTTTCCTGTTAATCAAACATCGTTTCTCTGTCTAACTAATATCTGTATTTTCAATCCATTATTAATAAATTATAATTAATCGGACAAAATTACACCTTTAATATATTCCGATATTACATTACCGTGATGTAATATTTATCATGCTTATTTTGTACGTAAAACGAATCGTTGGAATATTCCCGAAGCTAACGAAGCATTCCCCAAAAGTTAAACCGAAGAAATTAACGCGAATAGTTAAGTGAAATTTTTCCATTAACTTGCTGACCAACCGGCAAATAAAAAATCATAAAAATTGTTTCAATGTGTTGAGGTCACGCATAACTTCTTTTTTCATTGACGATTACCAAACAGGTAAAATTTCGAAATTGTCGAAATCACGAAGGCCACGTGACCAGATCGTATTGGAATTTGAAGTGCATGGAAAAAGACAACTCGAAGTACAAACCTTGAGCTGTACTGCTCGAAGTACAAACGTGAACTAATGGATGCAGAAAAGCAATTAACGCCAAACATCCGAACAGCATCTTGGAGCCCGTCATTGTTCTGAAATAAAAGAAGTGACGAATTAAAAAGACGCAGGACTAATAATAATAAAGGAAACTTAGTTCGTATTATAAATTGGATTTACATCAGAAAAGAAGCACGATCAAGCGAAACAGATCGTAGAAATGACAAATATCATCGATATACGTTTCAGTGTAATTTCACTTTTGAAAATTATTTAGTTTAATACGATCGTATTCATCGCTCTGAAACTTTCATTGTGCTGCGTCTTTTTAATTTCTCTATCTTTCTGTGTTTTCGGAAAAATTACTTGAAAGATTAAGAATTGCTTGCCTTATTTTATTTTCGATTAGTTAGGATTTGATTATTCCAGGTAAGGTTTATTATTTATAACAGGTTTTATCACTTGTTTATTATTTAGGAGTTTGTGATTTTAGGATTAGTACCTTTTAGGATTTCTTATCCTTCGAGTTTCTGTTTCAGATATCTAGGTCTATTTCAAGATGTTTTATTACATTAGGATTATTTATTCGATTAAGATAATTTAAGAGTTTCACAATGTACAAAGAAATAATCGCGTGAAATTTAGATTTATGCTTTAAACGTATTAAACACGCGATAATTTCAATGTCTATAGCCTCGAACGTGTTCTGATTAGTTGTGTCATTGTCTGTGACATTGAAATCACAAAAATCCATTGCAAGTGTGCTGTCATGCAATGTGGATGTAATTGGGTTTTTTTGGGTATTTCCTGTATCATCTGATTTGTACAGTACTATTTTAACGCAAGGACAGGAAACTTATTATATATTTCCCGTCCATTATTTGAATCGTTGTGAAGTGTAACGAATTATATTCGATTCGAGGAGGTGTTAATGAATTACCCATTTCATATGTAATTACATGGAAATAAAAATCATTGCAAAAATAATTGATCTAATGACAACGGAATTTTCAATATTTTTTTGTTTCGTCACGTCTTTTTCGTAATATATCTTTTATAGGTACGTGATTTATTAATCGTTCGAATGGAAATAATTATTCGTATAATATTCAAATGATTCTAGCCATAAAATAAATTAAAACGATACCTGTCAATGATATGCAATCTGCGTATGACGTCAACCTCGATCTATGCTTATACAAGAAATTTTATCAATCAATGACTAGATATACAATAATCAAATATTATAAAATTTCCTGAAAACCTTTAGGTGTTAATATTAAAGTGTTAATATCTTTAATATTTGCAAGTTATTGTTTAGCGCTAATTAGTTAGAATGTAACAAGTGGTGTACCAGAATTGAGATAATTAAGCCACACGAACAATCTTATTTGGATCTTTTTAATTTTTTAATTCTCTTTTGCTCTAATACTTCGTAAAATTAATCTTCATTAGCTACTACACTTCATAGAATAACAAGAGATAATTTTTCTTATATAACGTTTCATTCATAAAATCTATCATTAAAGTATATCTTCATAAAAATATCATTCCATACTAACGGTATATTTGGTGTCATACGAGATAACAGTTACCAGTGATGACATATGTAACTTTATAAAGATATCTCGTTTTATTATATATTAAAAGAATGTGCTCATTGCTGCTATATTTCAGATGAAAAAAAGGAGGCAACGATTTTACAGTAAAATCGTTCGTTTACAACTGATTCATTTACATTTCATGATAATACTGTGCATTCTGAATATGCTATGATTTGGTTTAAAATAATAAATAGTCCATTCTTGCATACTATTGCTCCAGCTTTACTTGTATTTTCGATATTGGTATAAATAGAAAGATAATTAATGTCGTTCGAGTCTATTTTCGGATCATTTATATTACGTTTAATCCATATAGTTATCATATGAGACATAGTATCGTAAAATTTGGAAGAATAAAACGTTCGTACAGGAAGTACATTTTATAAGAACTCCAACAAATCGGCGTGTGCACCTAAAATACAAACTGATAGTGATTGTTCATAAGTTTATATACATTATCTAATGTCAATCGAAGGTATCAATTCTTTTTCTCCATAAGAGTACTTTTTCATTTATATGTGTTCAAAAATACATGTGTTCAACCGTGAAGCATATGTCACCTACAACGAAAAAGAGTTTTCCTATACTTAATATTTCCTTTATATACCTCTGAAAGTCTATTCTTCGCGTAGTATGAAATTATGAATAAATCTGGAATATTGTTCAATCTGAAAAGAAAAATAACTTATTGACATCATTCATTGATACGAGATTCAGAATGTTTGTTTTGTCTTGCAGAAAAAGAAGGCAGCCCTCCCTTTCTTTTAATGGGAAATAGAAAGCGAAAATTTGAAAACAGATTTTTTGGAAATTTACTTGCAAATATCGTTTTCAATATCGTGATTTTCTTCCCAATGGTACTGTACTTTCAAATTTTCCAGTATCCCTCTAAAAACAAAAAGTCAAACCTCGTTATTGTTAACGTAGGCATTACAAGGAAGAGAAGTATTAGAAAGCAGCTCCTTTTTATTATGGATTTCTTTATAACCATGTAAATAAGAAATTCCAGAAATTTTTTCCTCAAGAATTTAATTCTTGTGTTTTGATTGATAATTATTACACTGCATACTAACTTTTCGCATACTGTTCGCGTCTAACAATTTCCTAATAATAACTACTTCAAAATTACATATGTTCTTGCACGAATTCAAAAGTACGTATGATACAATTACAATTGATTCTAAAATAATAATTATTTAAAGATATTAAGATACTAATTAAACGTTTCACTATATTTCAAAATCTGGAACAACAAATTTTTATTTATAAAAAATGAAACTGTCTTTATATATTCTTTGTCATGATGCTATTTCTTATTGCCATGTCGACATTTTTTAAAATTCATTTTGTTATCCCTACGCAATATGAAAATTCATATACTGCTTAATATTTTTTACATATTATCCATCCACCGCATGATATCTCCTGAAAAATCAAAATATTAATGTTATATTATTACAATGCTTCTTAAATTTCAATTTTTGACAAATTTGAAATCCAATATATTTTGCACAAGTATTATTTATCAAAAAATTCCAAGTTAGTAACTTTCTTTTCAAATGGCAAATAACATATACTTTGACTTACCTGTAAGTTTTTGTTCCTAATCATCATTTCCTCTTATAGAACACATCATTATTGTTCTCATAGTTACTACCAGTGTCATAGATATTGTAGTGGCTACAACTGAATTAATAGAAAATGATAAATAACTGTGTATAACACTAACACATAACTGTGTATAACAATGACACATAACTTTTACTTACATATCAGTCGATAAGGGATTACTGTGATATCCTGTTGATGTTTCTTAAGGCACTTGATTAGGTGCGATACGGTATCATTCCTTATGGTATACTGTAGATAGGTATTTTAGAAAATAACAAGAATAAATCTAAATTATTCAGAGGTTCCAGTTTCGGCTTAGACATAAATACAGGACCATTTGCAAAGAAGAAAGGGTGCGTTTCTACAGCCTCGTTATAGTAACCATGAATACCAATCTCTGAATTACTGGTTACTAAACATAAATATCCTATAAAATTTAATATGTTTCTTTAATTTTTAATACATACATGAGTTAGTAGTTCTAAATTATGAATCATCCTACCTGTGATATTACACTTTTCCTTATAATATCATCACTCAAGTGAACAACATTAAGATCATGTAAACCATGTCATCCTATCTTACTGTGAAGATACTTAGTTATGTTATCTAACATTATAAAAATATCATCAAATTCAAGTCCTTTTATTCACATCACATGGCCACGACGATCTGGTTCTTCGTTATATAATGTTCTAAAATTTGTCGTATATATAGGATGTACAAACCGTGATATCAAGGTATCAGTTCTTCCTTCCCAAGGGACAGTTTCATTAAAATTCTGATAGAATTAAAAATTAATTATTAATATTCTAACAATCATATATGTTAAATACATTATAGTCAACGATATATACCTGAGCGAATGTAGGGGTGATTCCTTGATAATTATAAATGTCATCAGCCCACATCATTGTGCCACTTCTTTGTACTCCAGCCTCTAGATTAACAGCCTAAACAAACATACGAAATTTTATAGAAGCTGTACAAAATATAGTATATATGCGCAATATTGAAGCGTTCAAGGGGATATAAAGGTAATGTACATCACATACACGTGTACTCTCATGCAACAAAATACAATTAGATTTAATAGTATAAGCTCTTTTATTCATCATAATAGATTGGAAATTTAAGTGTCTTACGAGGGTGAGTAAAAAGTTACCCGCTCTGTCGGTGTAGAATTTATTTTAAGCAATTGTCAAAAAAGACATACATCATTTTTTGACATAATCACTCGATTTCTGTATACACTTTGTCCATTTGCCGAAGGACCTTTGTATTTTCTCATTAAAAAATGTTTTGGGCTGAGCTGCGAACCACGAATGCATCGTCGTCTTCACCTTTTCATCAGCTTTTTCGGCATCCATCTCGCACAAACTTTTTAAAACCCAAATCTGTCGTGCACTATTGCATAAGCAGAGCCGTGGCTGATTTGCAAATGATTTGCCACATTATCCAGTGTCACTCGTCTATTCCATAGAGCATAAGTTCATGAGCACGTTCAATGTTGTCATCGTGGATGTGGACGGGCGTCCAGCTGTTTTTTCATAACACTTGTGCGATCTTCTTTGAACTTTTGTGCCCATTCAAACACACTTCGTGACAAAACACTTTCTCCACAATGTGCATTAAATCTTTGATAAATATAGGCATCAAACATAACCTCCGACCACAAGAAACGAATCACAGCATCCTGCACTGTTTTCCTGCAAATCACCATTGCAAAGCGCCATTACTCGCGCAACGGTCACAAACGAATTGACGTAACACAAAGAAACCTGCGCAGCAGCACTGAACAGATATTGACGTCATACGAAGAGTGCAGATGGATCAATACGGTCGACAGAAGTTTTAACTATCTGGAGTGCGGATAAATTTTTACTGAGAGTCGTATAGGAATCTATAATCTGTAAGTACACCTTTGGCTGAATGGAAATTTCTCTTACATATAGTCAAAAATGCAGAAACAGTGTATTGAATTGGAAAGTGATAAAAAATAAGTGAAGTTTCGAGGTTGCATGTGATTGCATGAGTACACAGGACGTTTTTAGCGAATAAAAAATAATTTTGAAAGACACGAGACTTATCTTGTATTTTATGCACTCTCTGTGTCCGAATTTCCAGAAGCTCTCTATCTTATGAAGTGTTTTAGATTAGCCGGAAAATTTTGTACGTACATACAAGAAGTATACGATCTAAGTGGAATATTCCATTATTCTCTTGATACAACAGAAACGAAATTTACAGAACTTCTCAGAAAGTTGGTTTATTATTACCAAATTAATAGAATTAATATACGTTTATCATCTTTACATACCTAAGTCGTGGAGGTTTATCGTGCGTAAAAAATTAGTGTCGTTTCAAAGTTACATTTCGTACATTTTAAGCCTATAATTTGTAACGTACAAAACAATGTAAATTTGAGCTGTTTCTTATCTCCACAATAAGAAAATCCAACTTTACGTTTTTTACACAATGATATTTATGGAACAGTAATATCATATTATTGCATCGCTTGGAGAATGAAGTCAAGGTACGATGTGACCCTAGTGTAAACGCTGGGATACCCAGCTGTGCCGCACTTATAAGCATAAGACACAATACCTATTAAATACGAGGTTAATTCATGTTGTATCAGCAGTGGTCCGGCGCGGTCAGCCTGAAAGGATCGTTAAATTTTTAATCAAAGATACTGAAATATATCGATCGAATTGTATTGAAATTATACTTATATACAGTAATAATCTTCTATTGATTTGTGTATTGAAATACTCCAATTTATAACGTACATGTTATATGTATTTTGAGCAAAACTAAGATTAGAAGGAAATTAGATTAAATACCATAACGAGGTGTGAGAAGTGGGCAAAACTATTAAATTGTGTTTATCTATTATTTTTAATGTTTAAGACGTCGATTTGATGTTAATTCGAATTGACGTGTCTTCAGATACCGTATAGTTTGTAGTAACTCTGTAACTTAATTACCGTACAAGAATCCTTTCCACCCTGAGCACGTTCGGCGCATATTATACCATCAGTGATATCAGGTGCATTAGGAAATTTGGAATAAGCTATTTTGCATTCGGCGTTCTTAATCACTGGCATTTGTACTTCCATTAATGCATTACGTCGTGGTCGTCCTACGAAGAAAATAAGAAAGATATTTAAGACTGGAACTGTTTAATTTTATTATAAAATTGATATCACTTACTATATCTTAATGCTCCCCATCCAGCAACAAGGGGGTTATAGCCGACGAAGTTGCTCTTTCGTAGGGGCTCTTTCGTACAAATGGGATATACGTACCCTGAAAAATAAAAAAATAAATGAAAATGCAGGAAACGAATGACCAAAAGTATGAGAAAGAATTGTACACGCTTTATGACACAATATATGTGTACAGTAAGAAATTTCAGGATATGATACTTCAGTAATACTCAATAGCATATATATATATATATATATGAGGACTTACTCGAAAATGGCACCTCCTCCACCAATCTAAGAATGGCAATATTATGATTGTGTATGTTTTCTATTCCATCCATATGTGCACAATGTGCTGCGGTCAAAACATGCCTAGCCGATATCAGGGAACCTCCGCACTTCCATAGTGGTTTGTCTGGGTTTCGGGGATTACGAAAACCTAATGCAGCGATCCATGGCCAAGCGCCTAAAATGCAATAGTCATAGTTGTGAATATACATAATTTTTTCTCACATAACGAGTAACAACGATTATTACCTATTCGATATTCGATCATACAGCAGACGATAAGTACATACGTACAAATACTCTGAAATAGAGATTTGATAAAGACAGAAATTAAATTTTTATTCCAGTGGAATACAAATTATTAAATAATTCTATATAATTTCTATTTGAACTATACTGAACTATAAAGTTCAAACGTGTAATTTCTGCCCTAACAGTTTTTGATCTCTATCCATATTATTACTCCTATATCAATTTTTTATTTCAAGCAAAAAGATACTCTTCCTAACATGAAGTAAAAGAAAGAAATAATTCAAGTTAATAAGTAAAGTTACTACCGATAAAATCATAGCATTATTATTTAGTCTAATTGAAATGTACATTGATGTGCTGTTTAATGCCTTTAAAGTTCATTCTTTGCAGTAAATGGCTTATTATTAATCGGAAAGAAAGACATAAAACGTACCAAGTTCAGCTGGTTTACCATCGACCACCCTGGTATGAGAGACGTTGCTAAAACCACAGTATGGTGGTCGCAAAGCCTTATACTTATACACAGTTTTTATTAAAATTTCTCTCTTCTCTTTGTTTGGATCGTTCGGACAGCAAACGATCGTAACATTGCCCTGGTATCTGCACACTGATCGTCTATAAAAATCGGTGGCTGTACGGTACTGTATCTGCCATATTTCTTGCAGAGGTTTACATTTTCTGTAGTCAAGGCACCTGCCTTCTTGATTGTCCGGTGTGGTACATTCTGGATCAAACAATTTTAAAACATTTATACAGTTCAAAGATGCGTAAGAAAGCGACACCGATTACTCAACTTTCGAAGTAAAAAGCCGATCAAGTCCACCGGATTGCCCTACAGACACGTATTAATCCGTAAGAGTTAGTCATCATGTTGATAATAATTATCTAAAGAAACTTTTCACGTGAAAATATAAAATTTTAATTGATTAGATATTGTGTTAGCCATACTTAAGAAAGAAAATGAAAATGAATGAAATGAAAGAAAAGGACTACCTTCAACCTCATGTTTTAAATAAACACTTTGTCAGTTTTGCGGTAAATAAATTCTTAGGAATTCAGGACAGTTTTTAGTGAATCATTTTGTTTCGACCGTTCGCGGAGAGACGCGATCGCGAGATAGCACGTCAACGAGAGTTGTAAGTTCCCGTTACGATTAAATAATCGACGCCACGAACTGATCGATCCCCTTATTTCGATTATGATAATAAGGGTAGTTCAATGAAATTCCACAGAATTAACACAAATAAATTAATGTTTATTTCAACAACTTATTAACTAGAAAGATATAAATGGAACAAAAAAAATGTAACTGCGTTTTGGTTGATAAGTAATGCGCGACATACCACATGTGTTGACGGTTCGACTTCTCGAAAAGTTCTGAACGCCTTTCGATTTTTTTCGTTTTTTCTGGAAGGCGACCCCCACTACGTTCGGATCACGCCACATTCTTTCACGCGAGGTAAAATACGGGCCACGAGTCGACGTTTCTGGAAGTCGCCGTGCTTAATGAACCATGCGCTTGCCACTACAATGTTTGTTTGCCGGGCAGACGCGACGATCCGTCTGCGACATTATAGTGCCGCGATCGATAGTTAAGAATATGACCTATGGTAAGCCGCATGGCGTAACATTCTCCCCCCGTTGAGGGGGTACCGATCAAACTAGGGAGGTGTGGTTGAAGTTCCCATCTTATTTCGTCTCGGTGGCTAGTTGTTCGGGTTTCTCGAGATCGGGTTGAATTGGCAGTGGGACAAGCCTTTTGACGCCCCGATCCAAAATGCTCTTTGCCGTCTGAACTGTAGCTGTCCGGATGACACCATCGGCGCCTGGATGAACCTTGATAACTCGGCCCAGAGGCCAATGCATGGAGGGAACGTTGTCCTCTCTGAGGATGACGATTGTGCCCTTTTGGATGCTGTGTCCACCCTTGCTCCATTTATTGCGGTTGGTTAGCTCGTTCAAATACTCCTTATGCCAGCGGTTCCAAAAATGTTGTTTAAGCTGTTGGATATGCTGCCATTTGGAGAGTCGGTTCGATGGAATGTCTCTGAAATCTCGATCACGTAAGCACATTAATGAATCGCCAATGAGGAAATGTCCGGGAGTGAGGGCTAGGAGATCATTTGGATCGGTGGAGATAGGAGTTAGCGGGCGGGAATTGAGGACTGCTTCTATTTCTATGATAAGAGTATTACGGTGTTAAGCTCATATGTTTCTGTTTCTCCACTCGCGCTGCGCCATAATATCCTTTGATATTTCCGATCCTCTGGTGTACGAGGAATTGCCGATACATTTTCTCGATGTCGCCAGTGAGTACGTACTGATGAGCCCGGAATCTAATTAATATACAAAATAAATTGTGAATTGATTCGAGAATATAGGATTTCCCCATTTTCATGATTATCGTGATTGTTGTATAAATATATTTTTTAAGATACTAATAATTAGGTACTTATAAATTAGTATTATCAATTATTTTGCATTTATAATTCCGCCTCTAGTATAAGCGTTAATTGAAAACTAACTTTATGTTTCAAAAAGTACTAGCAAAGTCGTTGAGTAACAAGCCACTGATGCTAACACAAATAGCATTGTCGTAATTAAATATTTCTAAATATTCATTTTTCATTTTGAACCTGTAGAAACAATTTATTATATATACTATTAGCTAAGTAATTACATATTTAATTAAGTCGAAATATAAAACTTAGTTATTTTAATAATTTAAAAAATAAAAAACTGACAAACATTTCAATTTAATTTATGGTTGGAACAAAAGACAGTTATTTTTCATTAATTGAAATATTGCAATGCAGAGTA
>NW_022883478.1:0-30173 GCF_011952255.1 Bombus vosnesenskii | reverse complement strand
TTGCCAAACCTCAATCTATTTTTAAAGAAGGACATTTAGTATTAATTCATAACGATCATAAAGAACACAAGATAGATACTGAATGGCCAGGGCCATACACCATTGAAAAAGTGAAAAGCCCCTTATTATGAAATAATAGTAAATCACTCGATTAGGAATATATATGGTAACCGTATTAAACCTTACTTTCCAGGACGATCTTCACCTTCTTCATAGTTAGCTAAGCTAAACGTTATACCCCTTAATGGTAGTTCTATATATCAAGAAAAATTAGCTCATGCATACTTATATAGCGAATCCGTAAACGTAATTATAGGTTTAGACATTAAGGATATATATGCAAAACTCAGCGAAATTGAAAGATTTAGACTAATGTTAACAGAACATTTTAAAAGTGAATGCCCGTATTCCAATGAAATGATTACACGCGCTCGCAAAAGAAATTTAGACAATGTAATCATGCATATTAAATTTATGACACACACTTGTTACCGAAGAGGGTCATGGAATTTTGTTGGATCCATTTCTAGAAGTCTATTTGTAACTCTGGATAACGATAATTTAGAATTAATGAATAAAAATATAGATAAATTTTTTGATGAAAACAATAACTTAAAAACCAATATAACTTACAAAACAAATTTCAAAACTATAGCTTTACCCTTAACTGACAGTCTAGAAGAAATCCTAACAAAATTGAAAACGCTCCAAAAATCATTAATAATGTATAATCGTATAGAATGCACCTCAATCAAATTTCCAACGAAGTAAACTCTCTTAATTATGAACATAGGATTAGAAGTCTTAAGAAATAGGAACTAAGTGTCTTATAAATTATTAGTTATATTGATCTAGCATTACTAGGAACATATGTATATTTAACAAAATAGGATTATTCGATATTATAAGCAAATGCCTACCTTCCAAATTATGTATTCGCGTATTATGTTGTAAAACCAAAGCAAAAAAAAAAGACACAGGTATAAGCAATATCTCTAGACCAATAGAGCGCACCTTTAAACACATATTCCACACCTGAAATACAACCATTACGAGAATTACCTGAAGACACCAATTCAGTCATCCTCGAAGCAAGGCATGTAAGATTCCAAAAGGGCATACAAAAGGAGGCACTACACCGAAAATAAGAGTCTGGAGGACCAGCCGTACTCTAACACTGGGGGAATGTAACGTCAACAAATATCTCCAACCGACTCAGGAAACCTGAACCGCCTTGCACACGACACCGACTCCCAAAATAAAGGATTATGAATTCGGCACGTAGGCATAAGATAAACGAACATCTAGAAGGGCTGGTTCTTGATCGAGGCTTCAGTCTTTCGGTAACAATTTAATCGCACACTTGTAATCCTATTATAGAATAGAGGTATCTCGAACTCTGGTTCAAGAACCCAACATTTTTTTATTATTATTTTCCCATTACTTTTACGTGACAAGCAAAGCGTAACGATAAACAAACTCCGGGCAAAACAATGTTGCCGCTACGTGCAATCGTCAACCGAGGTTGAATTTAAAGTTTTCGATACTCCCCCGAGTATAAATAAAAGAACACGATCGTTAAGACAGTTAGTATCGAACATTCTTATAGCGAATTAATATCGAACGAACGTAAGCATTACCTTGTATACACATATTGAGCAACACTAAGCGAACGACGACTAATTCTGTACTGCAAATAATTTTAAATACATTTGACTACACTAAGTATCAACTCGTCTGGTCATTAATCAACAACGCGTTTAATCGTCCTCCACATACATGTTGTATAAGCTACTATGTGTATATTTATTTATGTTTCCCATAGTACAGACGTATTCCTTATTTTATTGTAGCTGTGTAATTTCAGTAGTCTTGCATAAAGGACATCTGTTTTGTTGCAGTTGTATCAGCTATTAATTGTAATACTTGAAGCGTTTGTATCTAATCGTCATGCATCTGTGGTGGCACTCGACCATGGAACTTTCCAACGGCTTCGCGACACAAAGCGCTATACCTTCAAAGCGTAAGGCCGACATGCCTAATGTACCATTGATATCCCTACAGTTCTTTCGCCGAATATTCGGAAGAATGCATACGCGGCAACCGTTACGGACATCTAATAAACGCGTGCGTAGTGGAGATATCGAAGGGCAACAAAGAAAAGAATCCATTTGGTTTCGAATCAAAGATTCATTCTGCCCCGAGCTGCGGAGTGCGAAAGGTTAAGCGTCATAGCGAAGCAAACACAATTAGAGATACGTGATTATTGACTCTTGATAGTTAATCGTTAATCGTTAATCGTTAATCCTTAATTGTTGTTCATCGTTAATCGTTAATTGTTTTTGATCGTTCATCGTTAATCGTTAATTGTTGTTGACAGTTAATCGTTAGTCGTTAATTGTTGATCATCAATTGTTGACTGTTGATTGTTAATAATTTAATTAACTTTTTTGTTGAACATCAAGAGTATTTCTTGTGGGCACCTTCACCCACTATCTACCTCACATCGTTATTCTACATACGGAAGGCAAGATTGATATCAAGTTCGAAGGATAGACCGCAGAAGTCTGGTCTCTGCTATTACCACGAGACCTTTCGAGACCGTGCAAGGAAGTGCCGGGCCCCTTGCAACTGGACCCAGTGAAACGAGACCAGCCGTCCGTAAACGCGGCATGTGGCGATGGCTTTAGTATCCCGTCGCATTTTCGTGACGGACAGGGCACCAAGGATCTCTTTCCCTGTGAACACCGGTGTCAATATAAACGTATACCCGTGCAACAAACTACGCGGATCCGCGAACAAAGACACGTACGAGCTGTTCGCGGCGAATCGAGTGGTCGAAGCAAACCGAAAACGCCTTTCGCGAGTCAAAACGCATCGTCTCTGACGCCACAATGTTAGTGTCACGACCGGCATACTTCAAATCCGATGGACTGACGATGGAGATAAAGATGTGGCGGCGCTCGGCGACAATCGGCGGCAATATCGCTGAAGTGTCTAATGAACCATCAACATCCCAACGGTCCTTCCGCCGAAGGTTCTAGAAGAAAGAGCACGTGGCAACGGTCGCGGACGCCTAGCAAATGCAAATGCATGGTGGGGATGTTGAGGGATGACAAAAGAAAGTAATCGGATTCGATCGAAAGTCAAATCATAAGAGCTTTCAGTCTTGGAAAGTCACTCCTAGAGTTTGGAAGTGGATTGTAAAGTGAATTGTTGTTAGAAAAAAAATAAAGTTTCTTTTTTTTATTTACACCTCAAATTTCTTTTTTTATTTTATTGTTTTACGTGACATTAGCGCATCCGGTATCGGCAACAGCGCGTGAACGACAAATGGCAGCCGCTAGGATTCGTTACAAAATCTTTGTCTCCCGTGCGATCAATTCTGTATTTAGAATAATTTTAAATATATTTGACAATATCAAGTATCAACTCGTCACGTCATTATTTAAATCATCCACCACAAATCCAAAAACAGAATAAGGAAAACAGAGAAACGAACAAATAGAAAATTAAGTTGCTAACATGTTTTTCTATAATAATATTTTAACATCAATATTGTAATACGCAATGTGTTAAGCCGCCTAAAACATCTGCACGCCAGCCCGCGCGACCGGACAACAACCGACCTGCGTAACGTCACTTCGACCCTCACATAAGGACCCACCATAACTTTCACTTCCCTGTATTGTTTCGCCATGTGTCTTCAATCCGTTTGTCTTGAAGAATTTCTAAAGCTTAAAAATATTCTCGAAACACAGTCGGTTTTTAGAGAGGTCCTTGGGTTTATTAGTCGGACTTAAAACACGGAGAAAGCGGGTATGCACCCATTAGGAAAATCCGAATAGCCCTGTAATAAAACAAGCTAGGTTTTTCTCACGCACACAGTCATCTATCCACCACGATGGTAGGAGACTCCCTACTCATCCCTTCGAGCCGTAGTGCAGGTCATGACCAATCGACACCGCGGTTCGTTGCCCTCACTTTTCCTAACGAAAGTGGGAACAACGAATCCGCGTTCTTTAGGCACAGGGGCACACCCACACCGAACTTTTCTTCCGTATTAGAAAAGGAGCGACAGACAGTCTAAAAACTAACGCCTAACGCGGCAGTCTACACATAGCGCGAGAGTCGCATACTTCACGCAAATCTTTTGTCGGTTCTCGGTGTTGTCGAACACACCTCTTCTCTCCTAAATATATTATAGTGCTAAGTCCATTAATACATTAATTTCCATTATAAGAGCCCTGCTCTAGCGTACATATCTATCGCATCTTCGTGCGACAAGTTGTTAACTATTTATTTCTCTACGTCAGTGTAATCTACGTGTTGGAAATATATAATTTATAATTCTGTGAATCACAGTGTTATACAAACTCAATCACCCCTATTATCTCAACGGAAATCAGGGGATCGATCAATTCGTGGTGTCGATTGTTATAATCGTAACGGGGAGTTACGACCCCCGTTGACGTCTCTCCTCGCGATTACGTCTCCCCGCAATTGGTCGAAATTTACACAATGTGAAAATGAAAAAATTGGAAGCAACCGAACTACGGATGAAACTAAATCACTTCGCTGCTTGTAAAGATAACTTTTAGTGTTATAAACATAAGTCAAGTAGCAAAGAGCATAAAGTGAATTTACCCAAACTCTTCTTGAAATCTGACAAAATGATTCTTTATTTTGTCAAAAAAATCTTTACGTATTTTCCATTCCCATTCGTCGCTTTTTTCAGTGGCGTGTTTATCGCTACGTCGAAGCTCCGTCGGGTAGCAGTTAATTTCATTTAAAGTAGAAAACTATTCAGAAACGTGTATACGTTACACAGCAACAAACCAGTCGCCCTGTTATTACCTCGTTCTCAACAGTTCAAATTTCAGGGACAACCGACTACTTAGTATCGACCCAGTACGTCATATTTACTCGCCAAAAGAATTGTAAACGAAAATTGTAACCAGACGTGCCGTTAGTAACTACCATTTTTCATTTGGCGGAAATTTAAACAAACTCCGAAACACCGTGGCGTTTTGCAACTGTCTTTAATCCTTTAAGATAAAAAAGATTGACGCAAAATTTTGACGGGATGAAATTTCACGATATATTCAGGTGAAACGATGCGAAATTAGAGCGAAGCTTATAATGGGAATATAGTTTGCTTGTCTGTTGTCATAAAAGGAGATATGCAGAATATATTAAAAAATAGAGTATATGTAATACGAAACTTTATATTATTCATGTTATTATGGACAAAATATCACAATATGTTCATATATTTAAATCCCCTCCGAAAAAGATTATTGTATGTAGAACACAGTTTAACTGTATTTTGAATTCTTGTTTATCAGATCACAATTGATAAGTTGATATTAGGATGATTATCCTCATTTGAAACAATTTTGTGACTGTTACTTGTCAATATACTTTCTATCTTATGTACATTTTAAATATAGTACGCAAACTCGAAGTTGCAAGGAACATTAATAAAAACTCAATATTTCAATAACGCCTTTCATGATTATAATTAAATATTTTTTCAAAATGTCGTATCAGTGTTACATCTAGCACCCCCTCCCCCACACACAAAAGGTTACCAATTTATAATATATGTACTAGTAGATTGACAAGTTACGATTTACAGGTTATATAGAATTCTATTTTATGATTTTATAATTTTTCGTTAAATAGAATAATCAAATAACTTGCAATTAGTAAAATTTCATTTGTTTTATCGTCAAACGTGTGCAAGGGAACATATTAATGCTGGTAACTTTAGTGACTTGCAAAATTTCAATAGTGCAAGACAGGCCAGATATTCAATTGCAATTGGTTGCTATCCATATTTTCATCGGTCTTACAATAACCTTGTGTTATCAATTATGAATTAAAAAGTTAATGAAATCACAACTCACCCAAGGCCAATGGGTATGACTTCTTTTCGAAGATCGATTGAAATCTCGAGTTTGTTGTTTGAGACATTCAGTTACCACAAGACAAAAACACCGCTCCATTACAGCCGACGTAAACAAAACATGACAGATTCTTCCAATTCTCGGACAACAAACATAGGCATACATACTGTTTTAAAGTCACAGTCTGTCGTTGAACTTTCGCCAAGTAACTTGATACGTACATATACACGTCCCTCGAAATCAGTTTTCGACGAAAATACATCCGTGACATGTTATGTTGCAACCGAACGTGAATTTCTCGCGGGAAATAGCCTGATATCGTTTATTTATGCGTCTCTCAAATACGAATTTTACTATACACTTCGTTTAAGACACACCATTTTGCAAAACGATTATCGAAAGATTACTGCTTACATCGAGATCGAGAATAGATTCGCAGGAAGCTGGATGCCGCGATTTCTTCCCGCGCGTTACTTTCTTCCGAAGTTGTGATTGGTTGATTTCCTGCTGCCATATTCGGTTTCGCCGAGAATCGTGAACACGTACGCTGGAAGCAATGCGGGGTAATTATTTAATTTATTTCATAATATTATTTAACATATATCGTGAAAAGTTCTGAATATTCGGATTCTTCTATTATCGTTTCATCGTATGTTAGCATTATCAGCTCTCGATATCGAATTGACAAACAGAATTTTTCTCATACAAAGTAAGTCACATTAAGTATATGTATATGTATAGTCGAAGCGATGCAATTAAAAAATTTTCCATTTTAATTGGAATTATTTATCACAGACATTTTACCGAGCATTCGTGTTATAAATCTTATACATATATATATATGTCGGAGATGAAAGAACACCGGAGTCTGTAATTGAACAATTGTAGTTATTCAATCCGATTGTAATTGTTCGAGAGTTGTGATAATGAGCTTGGGCTCGAGGCGGCAGTCAGTCGCCGAACGTGGCCGCGGTCACGGGATGAACGCTTTGTCTAACAAAGGTATGGAGTAATTCTATAGCTCTCCTTAAAAGAAATATTCGTGGCGACACGCGACAGTAAACATTCGAACGGTTTCTTCTGCCCCGTGGCTCGCCACACGCAGACCCTATTCTTCGAGTAAGATGATTGCCAGATGTCGATGCGTCTCCACAGTACGTGATCGGCTAGCGCGAGGGCCCGTTATAAATCTTAAGGTTTAGTTAACTAAAGTCCTTCAAACAGACAAACAGTTTTTGTCCCAACTACGGGAAAATAGGGGAGACATATTTTTCAACGAGCGGCGTCTCCCACTAGCAACTTTCCCTCGAGGGCGGCTAGCATCTTTTTCTAACCACCGATATGGAGATTGACCAATTAGCAGCAACGCCAATTTCCCTTACTTTCTGAACGAAGGCTTTTCTAAACGAATCCGATGATCTCGTGTCCTTAGACACACCCCATTATAGTTTTTCTCTGTGGCATGATCGGGACGGGAAAGACATTCTCGCTCGCGATCTCATTGATGAAAGGAGTAACTCTTTACGATCAGTGAATATTCCGCGTCCGACTTAGATTTTGTGAGTACGTTCATCTATCATCCCGTCGACCGCGGATTCGTTATTGAACCTAGGATCATTGTCATTAGTTTCTCGAGTACCTAACTACCGCGGTTACTTGTCCGGTTCTATAATAATCGTATTTGCACTAGTCAATGTCTTCTCTATTGGATAACGACAACGTGTAACCCAAACGAAGATTCGTTTCACGTCCCTAACCCTAATTCCAATGTAAACCCGACAGCAGAAGTGGGATCAGTACCGGTTATAACAGTGCAAGAGCTTACGACCATCGTGCGCGAGTTAATTCCGTCGCTAGTGCAAAAATCGAGTGTGGAACCTAGCAATTTTTCGACTCCGCTGCCTGGTGCGCATCTACCAATCTGATTATGGAGAAAGATCCTTTACAGAGCAGTGCCCTGAATATAATTTCAATACCGAGTGTCGAATTGACTTCTACGTAGTGGAGGCGCTAACTGGTAGATCAAGCAATCCGGGTGAGTCGTTTCCATTTTACCCCGATTTCGGAGCCGAGTGTTCGCTAATTGAAGAATCCGTAGTCTTGAGAATTTCTGGCAAAAGAACGATTGATATAGTAGTAATGCGAGGAATAAGAAATATCGGTACTAAACGTATCGCTCAAATCTTGTCCGTTGCAGGCGTCGGTGGTTAGAGATAAACTTTTCATGTTCTCGCTGATAGTTATTTAACAATACGATATCGCGATTACTCGTTAAATTTAAAGCCAAGATTTTGACGTAATGTTACACAAAATAGCCTCGCTATGTGTAAAACAAAAATAATTAATGCCTGTAATAAAACCGCTGAAAACGAGATCGATGTTAATGAAGTTGACAATGAGGTACGTGGTAGCGATAAAAGTCGATTAATCTTTTTTTTCGAAATTCAGAGATTCATCCGTTACGGGTTCCCTACGTACTCGTATAAAAAATACAGGCCAGTTAGAAGTACAATTAATTGATCCTAACATCGCCGTACAAGGAGTCCTAATAGACTTCGCGAGCGCAGAATAGTACGTGATAGAACAAGCGACTTAATTACAGCCAAAAATCATAAAGCCTAGTAATTCACCGTTCGCGAGCCCTGTGTTACTCGTGAAGACGAACAATGGTTCAGATACATGATAGGCAGATTTTCGAGAACTAAATAAATATACGGTCGCGGATCGGTATCCTTTACCCCTCATTGCGGATCAAGTCGCGAGATTGCAAAAGCGAGATATTTTATTATTCTGGACATGGCCGGTGTGTTTCTCCAAATCCCTATTCATCCTAATTCTAGGAAGTATACAGCATTGATTACGCTCGATGAACAATTTGGATAATAAGTTGTTGTTTTCTTCGAATTCTTTTGTGCCTTTGTTCGATCCATTCGGTGTCCTTTATTTGCATAACATAAGTGCGTGCGCGTTTAATGTTTCTTCCGGAAGTCATTTTCGGGATGGCGATACTATGCTGACCCCGTCGAAAATGGGGATTCTTATACTTTCGGACAACCCTAATAATTGTGCAGCTCATACTTGTCTAAATATTCTAATATTTATGTTCTTCCTCGCTACAATTTTGTAAACCATCAAAACGTTTACTATGGAAATCCTCAGGAGTAGTCGCGTGCCAAGTCTTCTGTAGCATTTGACCCTTTTTAATTGCGGTGACATAAGAAATCATTTGGTCGGCGTGATCTGTACTACACTTTCCTTCGTTCCATTTAGCAGCGGCTGCTGATTTCGAGGTTGCGAACAAACGAAACGAGAGATCATTCTTGAGATTCCTTTGAAAACACGTATAACAGCCAACGTGCCATTCTTACGTTGTCGTCTATTTGGATGATCCCCTAATTATTGCCGACTCGATAGATCAAGCTCTAAAAGTATTGCACACCGTACTAGATACCCTTCTAAAAGCCGGATTCTCCTTTAACTTTTCAAAATGTTCTTTTCTAAAAGCATCGGTACTCTATTTGGAATATGTAATTTACGACGGAGAAGTTCGTCCCAATCCGGGTAAAATGCACGCCTTGAGTTTTTTACCTGCGTCAACGACCGTCACACAGCTCAGGCAGTTCATAGGTTTAGCCCTTTATTTCCGAAAATTCGTCCCTAAATTTTCACGGGTAATGAAACCCTTGTATGCGCTTACTTCCGATAATAAAAACATGACTTGGACAGATAGGCATGGAAAAATAAGGCAAAAGGTAATTTCCGCCCTGACCGACGCGCCGGTGTTAATGGTATTTGTCCCGAACTACCCGATAGAACTTCGTATCGACGCTAGTTCGGATGGATATGAGGTTATTTTAATACACAAGATTGAAGGTAAAAATAGAGTAATAGAATATTACAGTATAAGAAGTAGCCCTGCGGAATCTAGGTATCATTCTTACGAACTAGAAACGTTAGCAGTTGTGAACGCCGTCAAGCATTTCCGTCATTATCTCCACGGACGAGAATTTCTTGTCGTCTCCGATTGTAACCCTTTGAAGGCATTCAGTAGTAAGGTAAATTTAGATGACAGGGTTTACAGGTGGTGGGCTTACTTACAAACTTTTACTTTTGACATTCTGTACCGGGAAGGTAAACAAATAGCCCACGTAAATTTTGTCTCGCGAAATCCCGTAGACTTGGATCGCAGTACGTTCAGCAAAATCGTAGAGAAAGAAATTAACCTAACCGAAATCTCCAACGATTGGCTACTAGCGGAACAACGTCGCGACCCACAAATTTCCGAGATCGTCGATAAATTGCAGAACGAAGAGCGGAAGACGTCGTGAATGCGTGTGAGTTACGGTCCGGTACCCTTCATCGTAAAATACAGAGAAAAGGCAGAACTCTCTGCTTGTCCATTGTCCCCAGAGGTTTTAGATGATCTGTTATTAACCATGTGCAACAGTCAGTTATGCACTTAAGTTGGGATAAAACGCTTGAGAAACTGTGCGAGTGTTACTGGTTCGAAGGAATGGCGGAGTATGTTCGCCAATTCGTAGAGAACTGTCACGCTTGTCAAGTTTCGAAGGCCAGTTCAGGTAAAATACAAGCTGAATTACATCCTATACCTAAGACCAGCATACTTTGGCATACAGTTCACGTGGACATAACGGGCAAACTAAGCGGTAAAAGTGGTTCGAAAGAATATGTCATTGTTTTGGTCGACGTCTTCACTAAATTCGCATATCTGCATCATACTCGTAAAGTAAATTTCCTTAGTACCGTTACAGCACTTACGTACTATATTTTTATTCGGCAGTCCCTGCCGGATAATAGCGGATCAGGGAAGATGTTTTACGGGCAAAGAATTTCCAGACTTTTGTCAAGATAAATACATTAAACTCCATTTAATTGCGGCCGGAGCTAGTAGGGCCAACGGACAGGTAGAGCGTATTATGAGTACGCTAAAAAAAAAACATGTTCACAACAATAGAAACCAACTGGCGGTCCTGGCAAGACGCGATCGGGGAAATACAACTGGCCTTAAATTGTACCACCAACCGCGTGACTAAGTCATGCCCGTTGGGACTACTAATCGGTAAAACAGCGAGACCCTACGGCTTATCCCTACCCGACAATATCCAAGAAAGAGAAGTAAATATCTCCCATATAAGACAGCAGGCGATAAAGAATATAGAAGCAAGCGCCAAATACGATAAGGATAGGTTCGATGAAAGCAAAGCTAAAATAGTTAGGTTCAACCTTGGCGATTTCGTATTACGCAAAAACGAGGAAAGAAACCAGACGAAGTTAGATCCGAAATTCAGGGGTCCATTCGTAATAGCAGAGACTTTGGAGGGAGATAGATATACCCTAAAAACCTTAGACGGCAAACGATCATATAAGGACAGACACGACAGACTGAGAAAAATGCCAGAAGGTTGCGTCCCTGCTGAGTTAGACGTCTGCGGTGATGACAACGGCGGTGATAATAACGATGCAAGTACACTGACCTCATTAACACTGCGTTGTGGTCATAGTAATACACCGAGTGGTTTTATGTGCTTTTTGTTGTAACCCGTTGAGTGGGTTGATGTGCTTTTGTTGTAACCCGTTGAGTGGGCATACGTGCTTTCTGGGTGTAATGCACCCAACATGGCAATACGATCCAACAAACTGAGGTTCACCAGTGTACCAAATCGAAAATGATCTGTTGTGTCATTACGGTCTGACTGGCAACTCACAGAACGCACCTAACACTTTGAATACAAATTATAACATTACAAATTCCTATTCTCTTTTATTTTCCTGTTGTCAAACCTCCGAACGAAACTTTGTTGTTGCACTGGACCCTTGACTTACTTGGACATTTAGTTAAATCGTAAATAATGTCAGTTGTATCGAATCTAATGTAAGAAAACACGATATTTTAGTTACACACGAGGACGTGTGATAGTCAGGATGGCCGTGTCGGAGATGAAAGAACACCGGAACCTTTGGAATTTTGGATAATCCCGCAACATTGTAACCTAGAGTCTACTATAGCTGTAATTGAACAATTGTAGTTATTCAACCCGATTGTAATTATTCGAGAATTGTGATAATGAGCTTGGGCTCGAGGCGACAGTCAGTCGCCGAACGTAGCCGCGGCCACGGGATGAACGCTTTGCCTAACAAAGGTATGAAGTAATTCTATAGCTCTCCTTAAAAGAAATATTTGTGGCGACACGCGACAGTAAACTTTCCAACGGTTTCTGTCCCGTGGCTCGCCACGTGCAGACCCTATTCTTCGAGTAAGATGATTGCCAGATGTCGATGCAGTACATGTTCGGCTAGCCCGAGGGCCCGTTATAAATCTTAAGGTTTAGTTAACTAAAGTCCTTCAAACGGACAAACGGTCTTTGTCCCAACTACGGGAAGATAGGGGAGACATACTTTTCAACGAGCGGCGTCTCCCACTAACAACTTTCCCTCGAGGGCGGCTAGCATCCTTTTCTAACCACCGATATGGAGATTGACCAATTAGCAGCAACGTCAATTTCCCTTACTTTCTGAACGAAGGCTTTTCTCGACGAATCCGATGATCTCGTATCCTTAGACACACCCCATTATAGTTTTCCTCTGTGGCATGATCGGGACGGGAAAGGCATTCTTTTACGCGCTCCCGTCGACCAAAGAGTAACGTCTTTACGCTCAGCAATTATTTTTACGAGTCAGACTTAGATTCAGCGAGAACGCCCATCTGTCATCCCGTTGGCCGCGGATTCGTTATTGAACCGGAGACCACTGTCACTAGTGTCGCTGACGTCTCACCGCCGTGGTAGATTGTCAAACCTGTGTTATTCATACCTGTGTCAATAAATCGTATCTTCGTTACACCGCAACGATGGCTTCAATGAAGATTCCTCAAACACCGACAACCCTATCCCCAATGTCATTCCGACATATATATCCACCGAAAATGCGCTCTTGTAGATAAACGCTCGATTCGCGTCATAGCTTTTAAAGCTTGTCGCATCTCAATCCGTTGGAAAAAGTTTTTCCTGTAGCATATTTTATTTTTACGAACCAACAAGGTCTTTGTTTATTTCCTTCTGTTTTTGCTCCAATTTCCCCATTGTTTTTTCAAGGATAGTATTACAGAGCCACTAGTCAAGTTTATTGTAACAATAAACGTACGTTTCGGAAACATTTTGTGCTGTGAAACAGAATACACTAAAGTTTGAAGGTCACATCGATTTTCGAAAGTTTATAAATGGAGGTGTATGACAGTTGTTGCTGTCCACCAGCTGTTGTATCACCAGCTGTTGCTGTCCAAGTAACTCCAACATCGAAATACTACAACGATTCCAATCGAAAACGCTAAGAGCCTTAATAGACGCACCTTGGTATGTTACCAACGAAACCATCCATCGCGACCTCAAGATACCTACAGTCAAAGAGGAAATAGCAAAATGTAGCGACAGATATAGCAAAAGAGTCAACTAACACCGAAACCCCCTAATCACTGGACTACTCGATACGACGGATCAGATTCGATTTCTTTTTGCTACAGACATGCAAGAAATTCCGTGTTGGAGAGCGATGTTGCGAGTTCGAGTGCCTGGACCATCTGAAGAACGTTACCGGAACTGGTATAGTTTTTGTCGTTGATGATAAAAATTCCTCCACGACTCAGCAACAAGAGCTACTCTGGGTGATGAGCTTAATGGTGCTGTTGCGGCTATTTTAATTTTTCAACAAGGATCCAGATGGCGCCGTTGACGAAATTCTTTCATTATAAACGTCAACGATCAACATCAGCCATCAGGGAACGAAGAAGTTACGCTGTAACGTGTCTGAGTAATTATACCTCGAGGAGTACATACAGTTATGTAATGAAGATTCGTATTCGAGTGTTTGTTTTCTTATTTCTTTTCCCTTTGTTTCATTTGAATGGATTTTTGTACTCAAAGAGCGAGGTAAGATTACGTCAGATACGTTTTTACATATGCTAAAAAAATGGAAAATGATGATGATGAATCAATGACACGGAGAAAATTATAATCTATTGTATTGTTGTTATCTAATGGTGTTGTAGTTGACTGTATGGTGGATGTATCTAATGGTGTTGTAGTTGACTGTATGGTGGATGTATCTAATGGTGTTGTAGTTGACTGTATGTTGTTCAATATTGCTATGAAACTCTTCTGATTCATTGTCACTTATACGAAGAATGGAAGTATACGAAATTGATAAAATTATTAATAATATTTACGAAGAGAAAGTAAACTGTTGGATATATGACAAAATAATTCTATTTTTAAATAAGAGCTGGTCAGCGTGGTTATTTTGTTTACAAAATCAAACGGAGCTAATGAATGTAATGGTAAGGAAGTAACTATAAGTGACTGTTAAACTATTTTTATGCTTGAAAAGTAATTCGCAAAGTAATGTAAAGCAGTTCTACTGAGTTGTACATAACCTCTTTCAGAATTTGTTCTTAACCTCTTGCTTCATAACTTCCTTAATTATGCTCTTCAAACTTATTGACTACTTCGATGTTGTTACGAACAGAAACTGATAAAATATTAATCTTAAATAAAGATTGAAATGAAAGCTTGTCACGTAAATATATATATATATATATATATATATATATATATATATATATATATATATATATATATATATATATATACACATATGTACTACTTACTCAAACTATGGATCACATAACCTATACAAAAGAAAAAAGAATTATTGTACACTATAAAGCAAGAGGTTAAATCTTTAATCTGTTAAGAATTAAATTTTTTATTGTAACTGCGAAAATTATAAAAGTACCAAGCGAAGCAAGTACGGAATATATGCGGAATATGAATCGCTCAACGAACCAAAGAGTGGCTGAGTGACAAAATTAGTAAAGTAAAGACCACAAATATTACAACATTATATTCTACCACAAAATAATTCTCTATACAAAAAAGGTACACAACGAATCGATTTTGCACAACGATAAGAGTCAACAGAACCAATCAAGACCAGGCGAGACTCTCATAAGACAACGATATCAGAGGGATCAAATCAGCGACTTCAATCTATGTTACAGAGTATAGTTATCAAGAAAAATTGCTCTTTTCATGAAAAGTATGGTAATGATACTCTTATAATACATTGTATATCTGGTAGACGGATGTGCCCGTGGCCATCGGAAATCTAAAGACGACGCTTTTAGAAAGTGATAGCGCCATCGCGTTTTAAAAACGCGTTAAAAGAAGGACGGTTTCGCTATTCAAGGCGAATCGAAAAGTGTGCGTGTTGCGAGAATCAGAGTTGATCGAGACGTCGAAGCATAGAGTCGTTAGAATTGAGTTGCGAGTGTTGTCGAGTGTTAGAGTTGCTAGTGACAGAGAGAGAGAGAGAGTTACCAAATAGTTGTCAAGTTATTTGTTGTAAATACGAGCGTTGCATTTAGTTTTCCTGTTAATCAAACATCGTTTCTCTGTCTACCTAATATCTGTATTTTCAATCCATTATTAATAAATTATAATTAATCGGACAAAATTACACCTTTAATATATTCCGATATTACATTACCGTGATGTAATATTTATCATGCTTATTTTGTACGTAAAACGAATCGTTGGAATATTCCCGAAGCTAACGAAGCATTTCCCAAAAGTTAAACCGAAGAAATTAACGCGAATAGTTAAGTGAAATTTTTCCATCAACTTGCTGACCAACCGGCAAATAAAAAATCATAAAAATTGTTTCAATGTGTTGAGGTCACGCATAACTTCTTTTTTCATTGACGATTACCAAACAGGTAAAATTTCGAAATTGTACGAAGGCCACGTGACCAGATCGTATTGAAATTTGAAGTGCATGGAAAAAGACAACTCGAAGTACAAACGTGAACTAATGGATGCAGAAAAGCAATTAACGCCAAACATCCGAACAGCATCTTGGAGCCCGTCATTGTTCTGAAATAAAAGAAGTGACGAATTAAAAAGACGCAGGACTAATAATAATAAAGGAAACTTAGTTCGTATTATAAATTGAATTTACATCAGAAAAAAAGCACGATCGAGCGAAACAGATCGTAGAAATGACAAATATCATCGATATACGTTTCAGTGTAATTTCACTTTTGAAAATTATTTAGTTTAATACGATCGCATTCATCGCTCCGAAACTTTCATTGTGCTGCAATTTGTGCTGCGTCTTTTTAATTTCTCTATCTTTCTGTGTTTTCGGAAAAATTACTTGAAAGATTAAGAATTGCTTGCCTTATTTTATTTTCGATTAGTTAGGGTTTGATTATTCCAGGTAAGGTTTATTATTTATAACAGGTTTTATCACTTGTTTATTATTTAGGAGTTTGTTATTTTAGGATTAGTACCTTTTAGGATTTCTTATCCTTCGAGTTTCTGTTTCAGATATCTAGGTCTATTTCAAGATGTTTCATTACATTAGGATTATTTATTCGATTAAGATAATTTAAGAGTTTCACAATGTGCAAAGAAATAATCGCGTGAAATTTAGATTTATGCTTTAAACGTATTAAACACGCGGTAATTTCAATGTCTATAGCCTCGAACGTGTTCTGATTAGTTGTGTCATTGTCTGTGACATTGAAATCACAAAAATCCATTGCAAGTGTGCTGTCATGCAATGTGGATGTAATTGGGTTTTTGGGGTTAGGTTGGGGTTAGGTTGTATCATCTGATTTGTACAGTACTATTTTAACGCAAGGACAGGAAAGTTATTATATATTTCCCGTCCATTATTTGAATCGTTGTGAAGTGTAACGAATTATATTCGATTCGAGGAGATATTAATGAATTACCCATTTCATATGTAATTACATGGAAATAAAAATCATTGCAAAAATAATTGATCTAATGACAACGGAATTTCCAATATTTTTTTGTTTCGTCACGTCTTTTTCGTAATATATCTTTTATAGGTACGTGATTTATTAATCGTTCGAATGGAAATAATTATTCGTATAATATTCAAACGATTCTAGCCATAAAATAAATTAAAACGATACCTGTCAATGATATGCAATCTGCGTATGACGTCAACCTCGATCTATGCTTATACAAGAAATTTTATCAATCAATGACTATACAATACAATGACAAATACAATAATCAAATATTATAAAATTTCCTGAAAACCTTTAGGTGTTAATATTAAGGTGTTAATATCTTTAATATTTGCAAGTTATTGTTAAGCGCTAATTAGTTAGAATGTAACAAGTGGTGTACCAGAATTGAGATAATTAAGCCACACGAACAATCTTATTTAGATCTTTTTAATTTTTTAATTCTCTTTTGCTCTAATACTTCGTAAAATTAATCTTCATTAGCTATTACACTTCATAGAATAACAAGAGATAATTTTTCTTATATAACGTTTCATTCATAAAATCTATCATTAAAGTATATCTTCATAAAAATATCATTCCATACTAACGGTATATTTGGTGTCATACGATATAACAGTTACCAGTGATGACATATGTAACTTTATAAAGATATCTCGTTTTATTATATATTAAAAGAATATACTCATTGCTGCTATATTTCAGATGAAAAAAAGGAGGCAACGATTTTACAGTAAAATCGTTCGTTTACAACTGATTCATTTACATTTCATGATAATACTGTGCATTCTGAATATGCTATGATTTGGTTTAAAATAATAAATAGTCCATTCTTGCATACTATTGCTCCAGCTTTACTTGTATTTTCGATATTGGTATAAATAGAAAGACAATTAATGTCGTTCGAGTCTATTTTCGGATCATTTATATTACGTTTAATCCATATAGTTATTATATGAGACATAGTATCGTAAAATTTGGAAGAATAAAACGTTCGTACAGGAAGTACATTTTATAAGAACTCCAACAAATCTGCGTGTGCACCTAAAATACAAACTGATAGTGATTGTTCATAAGTTTATATACATTATCTAATGTCAATCGAAGGTATCAATTCTTTTTCTCCATAAGAGTACTTTTTCATTTATATGTGTTCCAAAATACATGTGTTCAACCGTGAAGCATATGTCACCTACAACGAAAAAGAGTTTTCCTATACTTAATATTTCCTTTATATACCTATGAAAGTCTATTCTTCGCGTAGTATGAAATTATGAATAAATCTGGAATATTGTTCAATCTGAAAAGAAAAATAACTTATTGACATCATTCATTGATACGAGATTCAGAATGTTTGTTTTGTCTTGCAGAAAAAGAAGGCAGCACTCCCTTTCTTTTAATGTGAAATAGAAAGCGAAAATTTGAAAACAGATTTTTTGGAAATTTACTTGCAAATATCGTTTTCAATATCGTGATTCTCTTCCCAATGGTACTGTACTTTCAAATTTTCCAGTATCCCTCTAAAAACAAAAAGTCGAACCTCGTTATTGTTAACGTAGGCATTACAAGGAAGAGAAGTATTAGAAAGCAGCTCCTTTTTATTATGGATTTCTTTATAATCATGTAAATAAGAAATTCCGGAAATTTTTTCCTCAAGAATTTAATTCTTGTGTTTTGATTGATAATTATTACACTGCATACTAACTTTTCGCATACTGTTCGCGTCTAACAATTTCCTAATTATAACTACTTCAAAATTACATATGTTCTTGCACGAATTCAAAAGTACGTATGATACAATTACAATTGATTCTAAAATAATAATTATTTAAAGATATTAAGATACTAATTAAACGTTTCACTATATTTCGAAATCTGGAACAACAAATTTTTATTTATAAAAAATGAAACTGTGTTTATATATTCTTTGTCATGATGCTATTTCTTATTACCATGTCGACATTTTTTAAAATTCATTTTGTGATCTCTACGCAATATGAAAATTCATATACTGCTTAATATTTTTTACATATTATCCATCCACCGCATGATATCTCCTGAAAAATCAAAATATTAATGTTATATTATTACAATGCTTCTTAAATTTCAATTTTTGACAAATTTGAAATCCAATATATTTTGCACAATTATTATTTATCCAAAAATTCCAAGTTAGTAACTTTCTTTTCAAATGGCAAATAACATATACTTTGACTTACCTGTAAGTTTTTGTTCCTAATCATCATTTCCTCTTATAGAACACATCATTATTGTTCTCATAATTACTACCAGTGTCATAGATATTGTAGTGGCTACAACTGAATTAATAGAAAATGATAAATAACTGTGTATAACACTAACACATAATTGTGTATAACAATGACACATAGCTTTTACTTACATATCTGTCGATAAGGGATTACTGTGATATCCTGTTGATGTTTCTTAAGGCACTTGATTAGGTGCGATACGGTATCATTCCTTATGGTATACTGCAGATAAGTATTTTAGAAAATAACAAGAATAAATCTAAATTATTCAGAGGTTCCAGTTTCGGCTTAGACATAAATACAGGACCATTTGCAAAGAAGGAAGGGTGCGTTTCTACAGCCTCGTTATAGTAACCATGAATACCAATCTCTGAATTACTGGTTACTAAACATAAATATCCTATAAAATTTAATATGTTTCTTTAATTTTTAATACATACATGAGTTAGTAGTTCTAAATTATGAATCATCCTACCTGTGATATTACACTTTTCCTTATAATATCATCACTCAAGTGAACAACATTAAGATCATGTAAACCATGTCATCCTATCTTACTGTGAAGATACTTAGTTATGTTATCTAACATTATAAAAATATCATCAAATTCAAGTCCTTTTATTCACATCACATGGCCACGACGATCTGGTTCTTCGTTATATAATGTTCTAAAATTTGTCGTATATATAGGATGTACAAACCTTGATATCAAGGTATCAGTTCTTCCTTCCCAAGGGACAGTTTCATTAAAATTCTGATAGAATTAAAAATTAATTATTAATATTCTAACAATCATATATGTTAAATACATTATAGTCAACGATATATACCTGAGCGAATGTAGGGGTGATTCCTTGATAATTATAAATGTCATCAGCCCACATCATTGTGCCACTTCTTTGTGCTCCAGCCTCTAGATTAACAGCCTAAACAAACATACGAAATTTTATAGAAGCTGTACAAAATATAGTATATATGCGCAATATTGAAGCGTTCAAGGGGATATAAAGGTAATGTACATCACATACACGTGTACTCTCATGCAACAAAATACAATTAGATTTAATAGTATAAGCTCTTTTATTCATCATAATAGATTGGAAATTTAAGTGTCTTACGAGGGTGAGTAAAAAGTTACCCGCTCTGTCGGTGTAGAATTTGTTTTAAGCAATTGTCAAAAAAGACATACATCATTTTTTGACATAATCACTCGATTTCTGTATACACTTTGTCCATTTGCCGAAGGACCTTTGTATTTTCTCATTAAAAATTGTTTTGGGCTGAGCTGCGAACCACGAATGCATCGTCGTCTTCACCTTTTCATCAGCTTTTCGGCATCCATCTCGCACAAACTTTTTAAAACCCAAATCTGTCGTGCACTATTGCATAAGCAGAGCCGTGGCTGATTTGCAAATGATTTGCCACATTATCCAGTGTCACTCGTCTATTCCATAGAGCATAAGTTCATGAGCACGTTCAATGTTGTCATCGTGGATGTGGACGGGCGTCCAGCTGTTTTTTCATAACACTTGTGCGATCTTCTTTGAACTTTTGTGCCCATTCAAACACACTTCGTGACCAAACACTTTCTCCACAATGTGCATTAAATCTTTGATAAATATAGGCATCAAACATAACCTCCGACCACAAGAAACGAATCACAGCATCCTGCACTGTTTTCCTGCAAATCACCATTGCAAAGCGCCATTACTCGCGCAACGGTCACAAACGAATTGACGTAACACAAAGAACCCTGCGCAGCAGCACTGAACAGATATTGACGTCATACGAAGAGTGCAGATGGATCAATACGGTCGACAGAAGTTTTAACTATCTGGAGTGCGGATAGATTTTTACTGAGAGTCGTATAGGAATCTATAATCTGTAAGTACACCTTTGGCTGAATGGAAATTTCTCTTACATATAGTCAAAAATGCAGAAACAGTGTATTGAATTGGAAAGTGATAAAAAATAAGTGAAATTTCGAGGTTGCATGTGATTGCATGAGTACACAGGACGTTTTTAGCGAATAAAAAATAATTTTGAAAGACACGAGACTTATCTTGTATTTTATGCACTCTCTGTGTCCGAATTTCCAGAAGCTCTCTCTCTTATGAAGTGTTTTAGATTAGCCGGAAAATTTTGTACGTACATACAAGAAGTATACGATCTAAGTGGAATATTCCATTATTCTCTTGATACAACAGAAACGAAATTTACAGAACTTCTCAGAAAGTTGGTTTATTATTACCAAATTAATAGAATTAATATACGTTTATCATCTTTACATACCTAAGTCGTGGAGGTTTATCGTGCGTAAAAAATTAGTGTCGTCTCAAAGTTACATTTCGTACATTTTAAGCCTATAATTTGTAACGTACAAAACAATGTAAATTTGAGCTGTTTCTTATCTCCACAATAAGAAAAGCCAACTTTACGTTTTTTACACAATGATATTTATGGAACAGTAATATCATATTATTGCATCGCTTGGAGAATGAAGTCAAGGTACGATGTGACCCTAGTGTAAACGCTGGGATACCCAGCTGTGCCGCACTTATAAGCATAAGACACAATACCTATTAAATACGAGGTTAATTCATGTTGTATCAGCAGTGTCCGGCGTGGTCAGCCTGAAAGGATCGTTAAATTTTTAATCAAAGATACTGAAATATATCGATCGAATTGTATTGAAATTATACTTATATACAGTAATAATCTTCTATTGATTTGTGTATTGAAATACTCCAGTTTATAACGTACATGTTATATGTATTTTGAGCAAAACTAAGATTAGAAGGAAATTAGATTAAATACCATAACGAGGTGTGAGAAGTGGGCAAAACTATTAAATTGTGTTTATCTATTATTTTTAATGTTTAAGACGTCGATTTGATGTTAATTCGAATTGACGTGTCTTCAGATACCGTATAGTTTGTAGTAACTCTGTAGCTTAATTACCGTACAAGAATCCTTTCCACCCTGAGCACGTTCGGCGCATATTATACCATCAGTGATATCAGGTGCATTAGGAAATTTGGAATAAGCTATTTTGCATTCGGCGTTCTTAATCACTGGCATTTGTACTTCCATTAATGCATTACGTCGTGGTCGTCCTACGAAGAAAATAAGAAAGATATTTAAGACTGGAACTGTTTAATTTTATTACAAAATTGATATCACTTACTATATCTTAATGCTCCCCATCCAGCAACAAGGGGGTTATAGCCGACGAAGTTGCTCTTTCATAGGGGCTCTTTCGTACAAATGGGATATACGTACCCTGAAAAATAAAAAAATAAATGAAAATGCAGGAAACGAATGACCAAAAGTATGAGAAAGAATTGTACACGCTTTATGACACAATATATGTGTACAGTAAGAAATTTCAGGATATGATACTTCAGTAATACTCAATAGCATATATATATATATATTTGAGGACTTACTCGAAAATGGCACCTCCTCCACCAATCTAAGAATGGCAATATTATGATTGTGTATGTTTTCTATTCCATCCATATGTGCACAATGTGCTACGGTCAAAACATGCCTAGCCGATATCAGGGAACCTCCGCACTTCCATAGTGGTTTGTCTGGGTTTCGGGGATTACGAAAACCTAATGCAGCGATCCATGGCCAAGCGCCTAAAATGCAATAGTCCTAGTTGTGAATATACATAATTTTTTCTCACATAACGAGTAACAACGATTATTACCTATTCGATATTCGATCATACAGCAGACGATAAGTACATACGTACAAATACTCCGAAATAGAGATTTGATAAAGACAGAAATTAAATTTTTATTCCCGTGGAATACAAATTATTAAATAATTCTATATAATTTCTATTTGAACTATACTGAACTATAAAGTTCAAACGTGTAATTTCTGCCCTAACAGTTTTTGATCTCTATCCATATTATTACTCCTATATCAATTTTTATTTCAAGCAAAAAGATACTCTTCCTAACATGAAGTAAAAGAAAGAAATAATTCAAGTTAATAAGTAAAGTTACTACCGATAAAACTACCGATAGCATTATTATTTAGTCTAATTGAAATGTACATTGATGTGCCTTTAAAGTTCATTCTTTGCAGTAAATGGCTTATTATTAATCGGAAAGAAAGACATAAAACGTACCAAGTTCAGCTGGTTTACCATCGACCACCCTGGTATGAGAGACGTTGCTGAAACCACAGTATGGTGGTCGCAAAGCCTTATACTTATACACAGTTTTTATTAAAATTTCTCTCTTCTCTTTGTTTGGATCGTTCGGACAGCAAACGATCGTAACATTGCCCTGGTCTCTGCACACTGATCGTCTATAAAAATCGGTGGCTGTACGGTACTGTATCTGCCATATTTCTTGCAGAGGTTTACATTTTCTGTAGTCAAGGCACCTGCCTTCTTGATTGTCCGGTGTGGTACATTCTGGATCAAGCAATTTTAAAACATTTATACAGTTCAAAGATGCGTAAGAAAGCGACACCGATTACTCAACTTTCGAAGTAAAAAGCCGATCAAGTCCACCGGATTGCCCTACAGACACGTATTAATCCGTAAGAGTTAGTCATCATGTTGATAATAATTATCTAAAGAAACTTTTCACGTGAAAATATAAAAGTTTAATTGATTAGATATTGTGTTAGCCATACTTAAGAAAGAAAATGAAAATGAATGAAATGAAAGAAAAGGACTACCTTCAACCTCATTTTTTAAATAAACACTTTGTCAGTTTTGAGGTAAATAAATTCTTAGGAATTCAGGACAGTTTTTAGTGAATCATTTTGTTTCGACCGTTCGCGGAGAGACGCGATCGCGAGATAGCACGTCAACGAGAGTTGTAAGTTCCCGTTACGATTAAATAATCGACGCCACGAACTGATCGATCCCCTTATTTCGATTATGATAATAAGGGTAGTTCAATGAAATTCCACAGAATTAACACAAATAAATTAATGTTTATTTCGACAACTTATTAACTAGAAAGATATAAATGGAACAAAAAAAATGTAACTGCGTTTTGGTTGATAAGTAATGTGCGACATACCACATGTGTTGACGGTTCGACGTCTCGAAAAGTTCTGAACGCCTTTCGATTTTTTTCGTTTTTTCTGGAAGGCGACTCCCACTACGTTCGGATCACGCCACATTCTTTCACGCGAGGTAAAATACGGGCCACGAGTCGACGTTTCTGGAAGTCGCCGTGCTTAATGAACCATGCGCTTGCCACTACAATGTTTGCTTGCCGGGCAGACGCGACGATCCGTCTGCGACATTATAGTGCCGCGATCGATAGTTAAGAATATGACCTATGGTAAGCCGCATGGCGTAACATTCTCCCCCCGTTGAGAGGGTACCGATCAAACTAGGGAGGTGTGGTTGAAGTTCCCATCTTATTTCGTCTCGGTGGCTAGTTGTTCGGGTTTCTCGAGATCGGGTTGAATTGGCGGTGGGACAAGCCTTTTGACGCCCCGATCCAAAATGCTCTTTGCCGTCTGAACTGTAGCTGTCCGGATGACACCATCGGCGCCTGGATGAACCTTGATAACTCGGCCCGGAGGCCAATGCATGGAGGGAACGTTGTCCTCTCTGAGGATGACGATTGTGCCCTTTTGGATGCTGTGTCCACCCTTGCTCCATTTATTGCGGTTGGTTAGCTCGTTCAAATACTCCTTATGCCAGCGGTTCCAAAATGTTGTTTAAGCTGTTGGATATGCTGCCATTTGGAGAGTCGGTTCGATGGAATGTCTCTGAAATCTCGATCACGTAAGCACATTAATGAATCGCCAATGAGGAAATGTCCGGGAGTGAGGACTAGGAGATCATTTGGATCGGTGGAGATAGGAGTTGGCGGGCGGGAATTGAGGACTGCTTCTATTTCTATGATAAGAGTATTACGGTGTTAAGCTCATATGTTTCTGTTTCTCCACTCGCGCTGCGCCATAATATCCTTTGATATTTCCGATCCTCTGGTCGTACGAGGAATTGCCGACACATTTTCTCGATGTCGCCAGTGAGTACGTACTGATGAGCCCGGAATCTAATTAATATACAAAATAAATTGTGAATTGATTCGAGAATATAGGATTTCCCCATTTTCATGATTATCGTGATTGTTGTATAAATATATTTTTTAAGATACTAATAATTAGGTACTTATAAATTAGTATTATCAATTATTTTGCATTTATAATTCCGCCTCTAGTATAAGCGTTAATTGAAAACTAACTTTATGTTTCAAAAAGTACTAGCAAAGTCGTTGAGTAACAAGCCACTGATGCTAACACAAATAGCATTGTCGTAATTAAATATTTCTAAATATTCATTTTTCATTTTAAACCTGTAGAAACAATTTATTATATATACTATTAGCTAAGTAATTGCATATTTAATTAAGTCGAAATATAAAACTTAGTTATTTTAATAATTTAAAAAATAAAAAACTGACAAACATTTCAATTTAATTTATGGTTGGAACAGAAGGCAGTTATTTTTCATTAATTGAAATATTGCAATGCAGAGTACTTTCCAAAATACGCCGAGAGTATTCCTGATGGTGAAACGAGCGTTGCTTCATCGAACGCAGCTAAAGAAAACAACATCTATGTAGTTGGTGGTACGATGCCTGAAATAGGGGGCGCTAAATTGTACAATACCTGTACTATTTGGGGTCCCGATGGAACTTTGATAGCAAAACACCGAAAGGTAAGTAATATATTCCTTTATGGCTGTGAATTTGAAAATATTGGGGTGAAGAAAGTGACTCTATCTAGGAATAATTTAGGAATATACATATGTACATACGTATACTATAACCAATTCTATAATTTACGGTTTATAAAATACGTTATGATACGGGAAACGCCCATTTTTGTTGTAATGTGTTTGTTGTTGTATAAATTTTTCACATACTTAAAATATTATTCTACTTATTTTTTTCTCCTTTTTAAACATTATTAAATGATAAGATTTTTTAATAAAAGAAAGTGATAAAAACGCTGTCAGTTATTAAATAAAAAATAATTAAAGTTTAGGAGTTGGTAACTTTGATATTAAATTACAAAAGTTGCAGCAATAGAATTAGCGACCACATTTTTATGTTATTAGGTACATCTATTCGACATCGATATTCCTAATAAGATTACTTTTCGAGAGAGTGATTCACTCAGTCCTGGTAACTCCCTAACGACGTTCGATGTGAAGGGCTGCAAAATAGGTATTGGCATTTGCTATGATATTAGATTCGAGGAAATGGCACGCATTTATCAGAACAAAGGTACAGTAACTTAATCGATCAATACTTAACTAGCAAAAAATTAAATATCTTTCTTAAATATATTCTATATAAAATTAATATAATCTGTAACTCTGTATAAAAAGAAGCTTAATTTAAAAAACCAGTATATTTGCTGAAAATGAAACAAATAAAAAAATTAAAAGCACAATAAGAGGACTGTCCTCGCATATTCAGAAATGATGGAATGTGAACCGTGCAACTACGAAGTTAATTGGTATTCGGTGGCTTCATATTTCCTGCTTCTCTGGGTTAGGTTGCCAAATGCTGATATATCCAGCGGCATTCAATATGACCACTGGACCACTGCACTGGTCATTACTTCAGCGTTTCAGAGCGAATGATAATCAATTATACGTTGCCTGCATATCACCGGCTCGTGTTCCTTAAGCAAGTTACGTCGCATGGGGACATACTCAGTTGACCAATCCCTGGGGAAAGATTCTTTACGATTTGGAAACTCAAGAGAATATGGCAGTCACCGATATCGGTAATTTACAGCTTAAAATTAAAAGCGAGAGATCCATGATGTAATTAATTTTTAGTCTCGTTAATTTATCGATTTAGCCATCTTCCTCTGTATTTGTTGAATTTATTAGTAAGCATTACTTATTACTTCGTATGTTTCTTTCTTCTATCAGATCTAAAAGTTGTTGAGGAAGTAAGGGCTCAGATACCTACATTTTCTCAGAGACGTACAGATTTGTACGACACTGTCTGTAAGAAGGAGTAACTCTATACTAAAACAGAAAATGTTTTTTATAATATTTCTACTACGATATCCTTTTTTTGTGAATTATTACTAATTTCTTATCATTTGTACTAAATGAATGACTCAATTAAGAACACCAAAACGTTATAAATAATAATCTGTATATCTTGTGTATCAACATGTAATTGGATATTATAATAATATAGGAATGCTATAATAATATAGGATAATAATATAGGAGAATAATAATATAGAAAAAAATACATGCTTTTAAGCACCTTTAATATCGATCACATAAATTGTTATAATTCACAATGATTACGCATACATAAAAGACCCCTTGATAGTAAAATTTACGATCAAAAGGCAATTACGTATCGTTTAACAACATTTAATTTATAACACCTTTTAAACATTTAGACAGATTAACACATAACACTTCTTATATATAAACATCAATTCGAAGTTATCAGCTTGGAGAAATTGGTCGGTTAATACCTGTAGATTGTCTGTCTCGATGAAAGACTTAAAGAGAGCAAAAACATGATAATGCCGCTAATATAATATTCCTTCTTTCTTGTATCTGTCTGCCTCTCAGGTCGTTTTACTAATTACAATAAGGAATTTCGACTTCTTTGCGCTCTCTTTTAACGCATTCGAGACCGAAAGAAATTCATATCAGTCAGTAGGCAAGGGTATAATATACATATTTTATATATAACTTATGTAGTAATGTATATATCATGTTAATTTCATATTTTTTTCAATATAGAATTATATATAGAATATATATATATATATATATGACTGTACATAATACATTATAGAATAACATAGTATATAATTTTATATTTTAAAAATATGGGGCATACTATTTAAGATTGTCATCGATTTAAAATCAAAGTATGAAAAGGATACCCTGGAGAGAGTAAAACACAGAATCATTCTAACTAAACATTCAGATCGTACCGACACCTAGGTATCGTCTTACAATTAAATCTCGGTCTCGAATGGATTAAAATGAAATACATACTTGCAGCTTCGACATCTTCAATATCGAGGAGATTCAAACTTTACAAATAAATGTAAATTGCGATGTAAAACAAAGCGATGTAAAAAGGGAAAAAGGAGGAAAGAAGGAACAGGGAAACAAAGAGAAGAAACGAATTTTTCATTTTCTCTTGCCAGGAATATAAGATGCTAAGTAATCTTCCTAAGTAATCTCCTCCAGCTTTTTCTAGTTTGATCAATAATTATTAGTACATGTTAGGAAAACAAATAGAATTTTTGTTCTCAAGCGAGGTATAATTTAAATTTTGTATGTACACAAAAATGTTAAATATCTGTAATAAACATGGTACAATCAATTTTTTACATAAAATTATATTGTATAGGCTATTGTTATTTAAACATTTTAAATTGGATGAAGAAAAAAATGACGCAAATAAAACGTAGGACATTTTAATTAAAGAGACTAATATAGAGATTTATCTACTTAACTGTGATTAAATCATCTCCACCTAACGCTCTACCTCTTCTATTAATTATGCTTCGTTAAACTATGATTACAGAGGATGGGTTTTTTGATAAAATGACATTCTGACAAATATATATAGATCGATATATATAGATATAGATAGACAAATATATAGATTCTTACAACGGTAGTTATGAATGAACAGTAGTTATTGTATCAATTCCGTTCTTCAGAAGCTTCATTTGTGAAAAGACAATTCGCCAGAATATGGATTCACTGTAGTTATAGCTATAGGATTTCAATCTAGTTGACAGACTTGCTTTACGGAGAGAATATCTGTCTCTTGTTCTACCTTATCGCGATTCTCTCCTATACGCTTTGTCGAGCAAAGTAATATTGGCATATATCTCGGCTCTGGTTACAATCATTAGTTTCCGCCCAAACGGTTAGAATCACATAGCTCGCGCTCTACTCTCGTTTATTCAACATTCAGGCCATATGGTCGCATGCGACGAGTTTTATGTTAATTCCGACCGATTACAATACCTTTCTTTCGTTTACAAGGAACGACGAGACTGGCAGTTGCGTGATTTTCAATGCAAAAGCCGCGATATCTGCTCGATAACCTAACCTCAACCGATTTTGTTGTACTATTCTTATGTGGACTTCGTTTGTACCACTTTCGTAACAAAAATAGAATACGTAGAACACAGCATTCCGTTATGCGATATTGTCGATTCCTAACATCCGAAAAATCAGAGATAATTATTTCCCTACAGTTGTACATTTGTGTGAAAAATTACGAACGTAAAGTTGTTTGGTGCATGCACAGTCCTCCCCACCCCTGCATTTGCGTGGACATGCTAGAAAGATTCACTTTTCCACGGTGAAACTGTATGTATTATAATTTCATTTTGACAAAGGTCGAACATCCTACTATGCATAAATTTAATATTAATATAAGCAGGTTTCGTGTTAAGTATTACATCTGACGTATAAGCACACGTGTGTACGAGCCTTGGTTTTAAATGTCTTATAGTAGACACCGAAAAGATTATTCAGTTGGATATCTGACTCAACATCAATATTTTACTAGGAGATAACATGTTAAGAACACGTTGGTGGATGGCATGGGAGATGATGAATGAAGACATACTTCTGTGAGATACATAAAATAGTAGTCAGAACGTATTTTGGCGCTTGGGGACAGCAACAGCTTTTTTTTTGTTTTTATTTATTTGTTGAAATTACAATCAATTCTCGCGTTGAGAATTTTCAGTAACTTTCTGGCGTGGCGCAGTGACATGGCTGTTTATTTACAATAAGTTAATACTTATTATAGATAGGTATAATTTATAAGTATTATAAGTAAGTGCATATGCTTAATTTGGATAATTAAATGAATCTAACGTTTAGGTCTAGCGGGTAGTGCCTCTTCAGCCTGCGAATCTGGTCCGTCGTATCGAGTAGTCCAGTGATTAGGGAGTTTCGGTGTTTCTTGACTCTTTTGCTATATCTGTCGCTATATTTTGCTATTTCCTCTTTGACTGTAGGTATCTTGAGGTCGCGATGGATGGTTTCGTTGGTAACATACCAAGGTGTGCCTATTAAGGCTCTTAGCGTTTTCGATTGGAATCGTT